>NC_091552.1:4210285-4212785 GCF_042767895.1 Penaeus vannamei
GACATATACTAATGATATATAATTATGTCCGTTATAGTAATAGTGATGATAGATGGTGATGATAGATGTAATTCATATTAAACAATTATGAAATGACAAACAAATAATGGTGATGATGATTTTGGAATAATTATATATGATATGATTTTATGGTGACAAGAACAGTTGAAGACAAGAATGATGGTGACAGTGATAATTACAATGATACATATACCAATTACAATCAAAATGAAAATAACGAGTATCAGTACTACAATTAATAAAAAAAATAATGATAATAGTGTTATTGTTCTTATCATTGTTATTAGCCTTGAAACTAGACTTATTATCAGTAATATTGCTAATGTCACTATTAATATCATCATTTTTAGTTTTCTTGTTGCGTTTGTTATTGTTATTACAGTACTATGCTAATAATGTAAATTATTATGACAAATATATAACTATTATTACATTTATTGTGATTATTATTATCAGTATTGTTATCATCACCATCAAGAACAACATTGAAATTAATAATAGTAATGGCAATGATGATGGTACTTGGTATTATCATTGTTACTATTGTTGTTGTTGTCATTGTTATCATAATGATAATAATAACATTAATGATGATATTAATGATAATGATAATAGTAATAATGATAATAACAATGATGATGATAATGATAATGATAATAGTAATGATAATGATAATAGTAATGATAATATTAATGGTGATAATAAGAACAATGCTGATAATGATAATGGTAATGGTAATAGTAATGATAATGATAATAATGATAATGATAATAGGAATGATAATAATAACAACAACAACAACAATGATAATAATGATAATAATAATAATAGTGATGACAATAATAATAATAATTGTGATAACAATAATGATAATGATAATAATGATAATAATGATAATAATAATGATAATAATAATAATAATAATAATAATAATAATAATAATAATAACAATAATAATGATAGCAATAATGATAATGATGATGGCATTGAAAATGATAGGAAGGATAACAATAATAATAACAATGAATAATGAAAATGATAGTAATGATAATGATTATAATGATAATGATGATGACAATAATAATGATAATTATAGTGATGCTGATAGTGATAATAATAGTAATAATCATGATAATTATATTGATAGTATTAATGATAATTAAAAAGATGATATGAATAACAATAATAATGATAATGACAGTGATGATTATAATGAAAAACTATTAACAATATCTATAATGATAATAATGATAATGATAATAATAATAATGATGATGAAAATAATGATGATATTAATGATAATAACAATAACGATAATAGTATTGATAATCAAAATAATAAGGATAATAATAAGGATAATAATAGTGATAATAGTAGCAATAGTGATAATAATGATAATGATGATAGTAAAGATATATGTTAATTATCATTTCTATCATTTTTATTATTGTCATTATCATTATCATTATCATTATTATTACTATTGCTATTATCATCATTATTACTTTTATATCTTTATTTTTTACGTTATCATTATCATCATTATCATTGTCATAACGATAATAACAATAATGATAACACTCATATTACTAATGATAATCATAATAAAGATAATGATAACAGAGGTAAAGATAATGAAAATGGTAACAGTACTGACAATAACATTAATTGTAATGATAATGATAATAACCACATTAATAGTAATGTTAGAGCTACTCCTACTACTAGTAGTAATATTGTAATATTAGTAGTAATAGCCATAGTGGTGACAATATAAATAGTAGTAAAAATAATGAGAAAGAGAGAGAGAGAGAGAGAGAGAGAGAGAGAGAGAGAGAGAGAGAGAGAGAGAGAGAGAGAGAGAGAGAGAGAGAGAGAGAGGAGAGAGAGAGAAAGAAAGAGAGCGAGAGAGAGAAAGAAAGAAAGAGAGAGAGAGAGAGAGAGAGCGAGAACGAGATAGATAGATAGATAGATAAAGAGAGAGAGAGAGAGAGAGAGAACGAGATAGAAAGAGAGAAAGAGCAACAGTCCCAAAATAATATTAATACAAGCCTCTCCGACACAGAAAAAAGCAAAAGAGAAAAAACGTGAAGAAGACTTTCTCCCCCTCCCCTCCTCCCCTCCTCCCCTCCCTCCCCCTCCCCCCGTCCCTCCCCTATCATCCCCAAAGTAAGTGTAATTATCGACGTTACTATATATGGTATGAGGGCTGCGTCATCTTTCCCCCTCTCCCCCCTCCCCCCATTCTCCTTCTCCTCCTCCTCCTCGTCTTCTTTTCTCTATCCTTCTCCTCCCCCACCACTCCCCTCCACAGCCTGGCTTCTCCAACATATCCCCAACCCTGCATGTCGCTACATAATCCATGTTTCACCCCCCCAACATAAGTTATTTCCTTCATAGCTACATAATCTACATGCTTACATCCTTCCATGTTGCAGTTTTTTTTAAATATTCTTACTCTTCTTCTCTCTACTCTGTG
>NC_091552.1:4217785-4220285 GCF_042767895.1 Penaeus vannamei
TGCATATTGCAGCCAAATAGCCCGATCAGCTGTCACAGGAGGACGCAGCGACCGGTAATCCGCGTTCTCACTATTCTCGTGGTAGTCTCGGCAGTGGTACCAGAAAGGCAAGGAGGATGAATGGGGAAAGGAAAGAGATCGATGATTATGAGTAAAAGAGATTCCGATGATTTTTTTTCTTTTTTTTTCTTCTTTTTTTTTTTTTTTTTTTTTTTTGAAACGGTTCTTGGGGTTTTGATGTTTCGTTAGAGTGATACGAATAAGGCCCGGGGTTCTAGTTCACAGAAGACTCGGATTAAGAGTTCAGCGAGAAGGTTACAAAGAGTTCAACGAGTTCACTTCAAGATATCTGAAGGTTTTCCACAAGCAGTTCAACGATAGGTTCGGCGAGAAATTTTCCATTTAGTTCAAAAAGAAGTTCAATGAAGAGTTATGCAAGTTCAACAAAAATCGATGAATTCCTAAAAGTGTTCAACGAAGAGAAGTTCAATGGAGCGTCTTAAAATGATTCCGACGAGAAGTTCTGTGAAAAAAAAAAATTCCAAAAGATGTTAAAAAAAGAAATACAGTGAAGAGTAGCACAAGATGTTCAACAAGAAGTAAAGAATTCCAAAAGTATAACGAATGATGAACTCTTCACTGTACGTTTTCAGTTCAGTGAAGAGTCCCCCCCCCCTTTCAAAAATGTGCAACGAGTAGTTCAATAAGTTCAAAAAAGAAAGAAGAAGAAGAAGAAAAGAAAAGATTAACGAGAAGGTCAATAAAGCGTTATACAATGAGTCTAACGAGAAGTTAAATGAAAATATAAGATATAATAATTATAAACAAATAAATAAACTAAAAAATAAAATGTTCAAGAGGTTGAGGAGCCAGGGCTTTTAAACGAGCCAAAAAGACCCGTTGGAATGTGCTAACTGAGCCATTTCCATAAGGCTGTTATTTGTGTCCCCGGGAAGTTGTGCAGAAGTAAAATGGAGAAACATATGAGGCAGATAAACAAGTGGATAGAGAATAAATGCCAATAAATAAAACAAAAATAAAAAAGGATCAAAATATTGCGTAGAAACAGAACCAACAAAAAATAAAAGACCAACCACAAGCAAACAAAAATCCCTCTAAGACGAAAAACGAAACAAAATGAAGAATAACCAAGAATGAAAAAGAAAGAGAAGAAAGAAATCTTGGACGAGAAACCAGTCAAAGGGGCGAGGTACTCCTTCGCTACATGAAAATTCATTCGCAACCAACACAGGCTAATTGCAGCCGACGCGGTCCACACATCAAGGGAGAGAGAGAGAGAGGTTGAGAGACAGCGAGAGAGGGAAAGGGAGGGAGGGAGAGAGAGGGGAGGGAGGGAGGGAGGGAGAGGGAGAGGGAAAGGGAGAGAGAGAGAGAGAGAGGGAAAGGGAGAGGAAGAGGAAGAGAGAGAGAGGTTAAGAGAGAGCGATAGAGAGAGAGAGTTTGGGAGACAGCGAATGAGAGGGTGGGAGAAAGAAAGAAAGAGAGAGAGTGGTTGAGAGACAGCGAGAGAGAATGGGAGAGAAAGAGAGAGAAGGAGAAAAATGAAGAAAGAAAGACAGAGAAGGCGAATAAGAAATAGAGAAAATGAAAAAAAAAGAAAGAAAGCGCATAATAAGAAAGATAAAAGCCCGAAAAAAAAGCGAGGTCCTAAACCACAGCTCTAAATACCATCCTTACCCCAAACTACCCCCATATAACCGTATCTCGGTAGTTTAAAAGCCCCATTAGACCGCGTTCCAGCCTCAGCGCTATATAGAACCAATATATCACAACCGTCATTACCTTACAAATGACGGTAATTAGCAGACTGCGAAGCTACGTGGGAGCGCGTCTGCTAATATCACCTCCCCAACGACGGAGATAAATGCCTTTACGATCATAATTGGCAATTATTGGCTCATGTGTATTCGAGGACGAGACGAGAGAGCTGGTGGCAGTGAGGTCGCCTTTTGACTTAGGGCTGCCTCAAAAAAAAAAAAAAAAAAAAAAAAAAAAAAAAAAAAAAGGTCTTGCATTAATAAACTACAAGTATTCTGGGAGCGTCTGATTAATTAGGATTTACGAGCAATAGGGTTATTTAGGCTCGTGTTGATGGAAGGGTGTCATTAGAGAGAGATAAATGGATGAGAGAGAGAGAAGGGGAGGGGGAGAGTAGATGAATTGATTAGAATGAATTAAGGATTATGTATGAAATTTATTTTATAGGGTGTTAAGATTCGAATACAAGACAGCCATGATTCAATATATATATATATATATATATATATATATATATATATATATATATATATATATATATTGAATATATATATATATATATATATATATTGAATATATATATATATATATATATATATATATTTGTAATAATTCTAATACGCTATATTATTCAAATACTGAGCAATTTGTTTCAAATGATATATGGAATATATTTGAAAAAATTATGTCTAATAACGCCTTTAGATTCAAATACCAGTGT
>NC_091552.1:4225285-4227785 GCF_042767895.1 Penaeus vannamei
CCCCCCCCCTTCAGGAGTGCAGGACCCCCGCGCCGCCCACGAGTCGTCCTCTGAGTGCAGGCGTCGCGTCCTCGAACCGCGTGGAGGGGGTAGAAGGACAAAGGGTTTCTCTGTGGGCGGAATTGAGGTGTTGGAGAGGGTTATATTATCTATTGTATTCTATGATTCTCTCTCAGACAAGCGCAAGTATTCACACACACACGCACGTACACATACACACGCACGCACACATACACACACACGCACGAACGCACACACACACACGCACAAAGGGTTTTTCTGTGGGCGGAATTGAGGTGTTGGAGAGGGTTATATTATCTATCGGATTCTATAATTATCTATCAATTGTTTATATCTATCAATTATAGAGAAAGGATTTTTCTGTGGGCGAAATTGAGGTGTTGGAGAGGGTTATACTATCTATCGGATTCTATGATTCTCTATCAGACAAGCGCAAGTATTCGCACACACACGCGCACGCACACACACACATGCGCGCACAGACACACACACATACACACGCACGCACGCACATGCACTCACATACACACACACACACATAATTATCTATCTATTGTTTATATCTATAAATTATAGAGAAAGGATTTTTCTGTGGCGAAATTGAGGTGTTGTAGCAGGTTATACTATCTATCGGATTCTATAATCATCTATCTATTGTTTATATCTATCAATTATAGAGGAAGGGTTTTTCTGTGGCGAAATTGAGGTGTTGTTGCGGGTTATACTATCTATCTAATTCTATAATCATCTATCTATTGTTTATCTATCAATTATAGAGAAAGGGTTTTCTGTGGCGAAATTGAGGTGTAGCGGGTTATACTATACAAAGGTTTTTCTTTAGCGGAATTTACGTGTATAACAGGTTGTATTATTTTCACGTTCTATAGACGATAGGCAGAATACTTCAAAAATATGTATCTATCGAATTATGTGTGACATCTATCGGTTTTAGAGAGACATAGAGACAAAGGTTTTCTTATGCCGAAACTATGGCAGGTTTCACTATCTTCTATCTATCGATTTATCTATGACATCTATCGCTTTATAGACAGGGAAGAAAGTGAATCACTATCACTTGCCATATAAGGTAATAGTGATTCACTATCATCACCCTGTATAGACGGCATGTGTTATAGATAAATTGTAGAATGCATTTTTAAAACTAATAATAAGTGGATTTTTCTATAATTTTAGGGAAAATAAGCTCAAATTCGTGATGGCTAAAAGACGAGATATTTTCTGTAGAAGATATATGCTATAGATAAATTTGTTGATATATATTTTTGAAGTGATTATTCGTAAATGAATCTTTTATTTTCTCTGTCTCTGTCTCTCTGTCTCTCTGTCTCTCTGTCTCTCTGTCTCTGTCTCTGTCTCTGTCTCTGTCTCTGTCTCTGTCTCTGTCTCTGTCTCTGTCTCTGTCTCTGTCTCTGTCTCTGTCTCTCTCTCTTTCTCTTTCTCTTTCTCTTTCTCTTTCTCTTTCTCTTTCTCTTTCTCTTTCTCTTTCTCTTTCTCTTTCTCTCTCTCTCTCTCTCTCTCTCTCTCTCTCTCTCTCTCTCTCTCTCTCTTTCTCTCTCTCTCTCTCTCTCTCTCTCTCTCTCTCTCTCTCTCTCTTTTAAGATTGATTCAGATCAAAGGACTCTTCCAGTAAACCAATTGAAAATTCTCTTAATTTCTATATCGATACTAAACAAGTTGGATTAGTACCGCTATTGCTTATATTTAGTTTGAAAGGCACGGTGCATGTTCATAAAATACTGCTATTCATCTATTAACTTATACTGACAGATCAGATGCTATAAAAATAGATCTAATGCTGCTGTTGTTGTCATTGTTGTTGTCATTGTTGTTGTTGTCATTGTTGTTGCTGTCATTGCTGTTGTTGTCATTGTTGTTGTTTTCATTGTTATTGTTGTTGTTGTTGTTGTTGTCATTGTTGTTGTTGTCATTGTTGTTGTTGTCATTGTTGTTGTTGTCATTGTTGTTGCTATCATTGTTGTTGTTGTCATTGTTGTTTTCATTGTTGTTGTTGCTGTTGATGATGTTGTCGTCATTGTTGTTGTTGTTATTTTTAGAAGACAATTTTGTTTCCAATGCATAATTGTGTTCACCAAAGTTTACAAATGTTAAGTAAATCTAAAAGTGTCTTCAAAATTTAATAACCGTAATACAATTACCGTTAATGGAGTATCATGATCATTAATGTCATGATAGCAATATGAGAGCTGAACACCTCACCGCCTTATCTTAAAATACTGACGCTATCATCTTATTGGGCACTACATGTACGTAGAAGGTTTCTTATCTATTGTGCCATTTCAAGTGTTCTGATTCCAACGCAGATACACACACAAAAAAAGTGAAAAGATAAAAAAAAAAAAAAAGGTTATATCATATATATATCATAAACTGTTTGGCGTAAAAAATAGGTACAAAATGTTTATGTTGTCTTCGCAAATTTCCTGACTTTATCAACTAT
>NC_091552.1:4252792-4255292 GCF_042767895.1 Penaeus vannamei
ATAAATATAATAAATATAGTAAATGTAATACGATATAGCGAAGTACCTCGTGTGTTTGTTGCAGATGTTGCTTTCAGGTTTTCAATGCTGTTCTTTACTTATGTCATTTCCTTTGATTATTAAAGAAAGCTCAAATCTACCTCATTTCATAAATTTGTGAGATGAAGATGATGTGGTGAGTTGTGATTAGCGGAGGGGGGGGGTGGAAAGGGGGGAGAGGGATGGGGGGGATGGAAAGGGGGGGGTAGAGAAGGGGAGGAAATGGAAAGGGGGGAGAGGGAAGGGGAAAGAGGGAAAGGGGGGGATGGAGGGGATGGAAAGGGGGGGGGGGAGAGGGAAGGGGGGATGGAAAGGGGGGAGCGTGAAGGGGTGGAAATGGAAAGGGGGGAGAGGGGAGGGGGGAAGGGAAGTGGAGGGAATGGAAAGAGGGGAGAGGGAAGGGGAGAGATGCTGGGGGAAGGATGGAGTTTGTCAGCGTAAACCTACCTATCTTGAGATGTTGGGTAAGAGGTAGATGGTACCTCAAGATTTTTATGTATTTTGTTCTTTTTTCTTTCTAAGCTGTTTCTCACTCTTTCCCATATCCTTTTCCACTCTTCTTATCCCTTTCCCCTCCTATCTCCCTCCTTCTCCATTCTTCTCTCCTTTTACCTCCTCCCTCCTCCCCTCCTATCCCCCCCTTTCTCCTCCTCTCCCTATTTCCCCCCTTCTATCTCCCTCCTTCTTCACTCTTCTCCCTCTCCCCCATCCCTCCTCCTCTTCCTCCTTTCCTCCTCTCCTGTTCCCCTCTTCTCTCCCTCTTCTTCCTTCTCCCCTTCTCTCTATTTCCCCACTTCTATCTCCCTCCTTCTTCACTCTTCTCCCTCTCCCTCATCGCTCCTCCTCTTCCCCTTCTATCCCCCCTTCCCCTCCTATCTCCCTCCTGTCCTCCTCTCCCTTCTCCCCCTCTTCTTCCCCTCTTCTTCCTTCTCCCACTCTCCTATCTCTCTCCTCCTCCCCTCCCCCTCCTATCCCCCGCCACCCCATCCCCCTCCTATCCACCCCGTTCACCTCCCCCTCCTATCCCCCACCCCCAAACCCCCTCCTATCCCCCACCCCCCATGCCCCTCCCCTCCCCCTCCTATCTCCCTCCTCCTATCCCCTACCCCCCCTATCCCTTCTACCCCCCCCCCCCATCTCTGTCTTACCTTCTCGCACTTGTACAAAGACACGCACCGGGCATCTATAACTCGCTCCGCCGTGTTAGTGTGTTTGTGATGAATCTGTTCCTTCTGCTCCACATTTGTGCAACACCGGGGAGGCGGGGTGAGTGGGCGGGCCTTGAGGAAGACCAGTAGCCTTTGAGGAGTCGGGAGGGGAGGTGGAGGGGAAGGGGAAGGGAGGGGTAGGGGAGGGAGGGAGGTACGGATCGTATTTTTTTTTTTTTTTTTTTTTTTTTTTTTTTTTTTTGTCTTTTTTTCATCTTCGTTTATCGGCCGCTGCGAGAACCTGACTTTAATAGAGCCGTCAATTAACGACATGCCTAATTAAAGTATAGGGGAATTATCGATTCATTCTACAGACAGGATTCATTAATATCTAAAGTGCACTTGTCGGAAGGTATAGTTGATAATATCGTCCGAATGCGTGTGTGTATGTGTGTCTGTCTCGACATGTGTGCGTACCGGGATTGGTATGTAAATAAACGAATAAATAAATAAATATACATAAATATGTGTGCATATATATACATACATATATATAGATAGATAGATAGAGATAGATAGATAAATCGATAGATAGACAGACAGATAGATAGATAGATAGATAGATAGATAGATTGATAGATAGATAGATAGATAGACAGACAGATAGATAGATAGATTGATAAATAGATAGATAGATAGATAGATGGACAGAAAGATAGATAAAGATGTATATACGTGGGTGTGCATATGTGTATATTTAAATGTATATATGTGTGTGTGTGTGTGGATAGATAGGCAAGACCTCAATGTGTGCATGTTCGTATTTGTCTTCGTGTGCGCCTATTTACGTGTTCAAATTCCGCCCAAGCGAAAATCGAGAGGGAAAAATGTCTTACTCAAGCCCGTTTTCCCTCTTCACGCCCATAACCGCCGTCGGTTGGCAAGAAGAGCCTGTCTATTATTTCATATTTCAAAAGCCGGCGGCAGCTATTATGTGACTCGACATTAATTAGCTTGCGTCACTCATCTCCAAACTCCATTACGCAACCCTGAGTTAGCGACGCCGCGCCGCCCCGGGCTCCATATTATTCTCACGGAATTACAATAGGATCCCTTATCGCGGTCCATCGACGATTATTCATGGGTTTTAACGTCTATCTTTTGGAGTATTTATCATAGTTTCCCAACCCGCTCTTTCGTATGCTTGGACTGGTCCGGTAGTGTGATTCCGGGGCGGTGATGGATCGCTTTTGGCCGACCTGGAATTAGGACATCCATCACAGTCGTCAGGAGGTGATAAAACCCCCAGCGCT
>NC_091552.1:4260292-4267792 GCF_042767895.1 Penaeus vannamei
CTATCGACGCGAGACACCCATTTAGATCGTTCTCGCTTCGTTGGTCTTTCGTCCGTTCGCGATAACAAGGCGGTTACAAGGGTCTTTTTCGCTTGTTCGGGGCTTTACATGTTAGACTATCAGATGGTTGGGGTCTTTTGTCTCTGTCTGGGCTTTTGGTCTCTTAGCTGGGTGGTCTTTAGGGCTGATGGATGGATTTCGGGCGCGGTGAGTCCGTGGCTTAGATTTCCGTGTTCCGTATTAGTATTTTGTTGTAATTATTATTATTTTTTTTCTCTCTCTCTCTTTCTTCATTTTACTATTTCTCTTTCTTCTTTTTCTTCTCAGTGTTCGTTTTCTTCGTCTTTTCTTCTTTGTCTTTTCTTTCCTCTTTATACTTCTCTTATGAGTTGTTTGTAATTTCGTGGTTTCTCTATCTCCTTTTCTTTTCTTTTTAAATATAGTTTTTTTACTTGATATTTTTTCATGTTCTCTATCAATATGTCTCTCTATCTATCTATCTATCTATATCTTCTTCTTCTTCTCGTCCTTCTTCCTCCTTCACTTCCTTCCTCTTCCTTCCCCATCTCCACCATCTCCACCACCACATCCTCCTCCTCCTCCTTCTACTCTTTTCCCTTCTCTTTATCTTTATCGTTATCTTCTCCTTCTCCCCCTTCACCACCTCCTCCACCACCACCTCCTCTTCTTCTCCTCCTCCTCCTTTCTTATTCTTATCATTATTATTATTGTTGTTGTTGTTGTTGTTGTTGTTGTTGTTGTTGTTATTATTATTCCTCATCCTCTTCCTCTCTTCCCCCCTTTCTCCATCTTCACAACAATATTTTTATTTTCTTTATTTTCACCAGGACAAGATTACAATCCGTCAAGTAACTTCACATTGTTGTATCACTTCTTAGATTCGTGTAACAGTAGATGCTAGAACACCTTAGCGAATGGCGTGATTAAGTGTAAAATAGTGAGTGTAATTGTGACCTGTATGTGCGTGTGTGTGTGTGTGTGTGTGTGTGTGTGTGTGTGTGTGTGTGTGTGTGTGTGTGTGTGTTTTTGTGGAGGATGGGGTTTTGCGTGTGAGGGGGTGGGTGGAGTGGAGGGGGGGTGTTGTGTGTGGGTGTGTGTGTGTAGGTGTGTGCGTGTGGGTGACTGGATGCGTGTATGTGTGTGGGGTGGGTGCATGTGCGTGAGAGGGAGCTATATGTATGTACGTGTGCGTGTATCTGTACAATATATATATAGAGACTTCCCATTATACTAAACCAAATTGATGTTACTCAGAGAGTTCAGAACAGAAACCCGAATTGATAAAAGCGACAAAAATCGATCATACATTACCCAACACAAAACAGAGCGTATGTATCTCAGTCTGTTCCTACACACGCAATATTCAATAACAATCCCAGGCGCAAAAAAGACCTTCAGACCTTCAAAAAAGACCCATTACGCTAAAGACACCGGTTTAAGAACTGCCTCATTACCCTTGGCAGTTTTATCCCACAATAAATCCGAAAATAATTGAATAGTTACTCCTTCGATCATATTTTTATTGTTATCTCCCGAGGATCTTTTCGTTCAAAGATCTAACCACGCGGATCCAGTAGAGGTTCCTGATAAGATCTCGCGAAGGGAGGACTACACAGCCGCCGAAAATGATTAGCTAATCACAGGTGACAGGTTCGATTCGAGAAGATTGGAAGTGTGTGTCTTGAGTATTCACATGCATACATATGTACGCTCATATGTATATACACGTACATATATTTGTAGCATGAATGTTTATGTGTGTAGATACGTAGGAAGGGTAGAAATAAGGATAAGATGGACATATACTTTTAAAGAATGAGGATTAAAGATAAGGAACGTAAAATAGGATAATAATTTTTAATAAAACCTCTTTTCTACCGGATTTTTTTCTTCTTCTTCTTTCTCTCTTTCTTTCTTTCTTTCTTTTTTACTGTAGAGCGTTTCTCATTTTTCATGGAATGATACTGATATTGGCATAATAGCGATAATGATAGAGATGATATCAAGAATAATTATGATAACAAAACTGACTACAATGATTTGACCCAAAGTAACAACATTAGTAATAATGATAATGATGAGGATAAGCATAGATTAATGACATTTTCTTAATTGTATTAGGTAAGGATTAGCCAAACACATTTTATAGTATATCAGGTATTTGTATGTTAATATATTTTTTTAATGTGCGTATGATGTCTCATTTCTTATTCTCCTTATCTCTCGTTCTTATAGCCATCAATCTATATATCTATCTCTTCCTGTATACTTGTCGATATATCTCCTTGTTTATCTATCTCTCCCGTTGGTTGATCTAGGTATAAAGACACAATATGTATGGGAATTTCCTCTCGTATAAACCCATGATTCTACACAGCGTATACACACACATACACTCAGAAACATAAGTACAAATGCAGTTCAGTTCAGTGTTTGTGTGTGTGTGTGTGTGTGTGTGTGTGTGTGTGTGTGTGTGTGTGTGTGTGTATGTGTATGTGTATGTGTGTGTGTGTGTGTGTGTGTGTGTGTGTGTGTGTGTGTGTGTCTGTGTGTGTGTGTGTGTATGTGTGTGTGTGTGTGTGTGTATGTGTGTGTGTGTGTGTGTGTGTGTGTGTGTGTGTGTGTGTGTGTGTGTGTGTGTGTGTGTTTGTGTCCTCCCCTCCCTCTCTCAACTAACCCCCAACCTCACCCTCACCTCCCAAACCTCTTCGTCACCCCCTCCCCTCACCCCAACCTCACAAACTCCTTCCACCCCAACTTCCCCTTCCCCTTCTTCCCCCACTCTCTCCCCCATCCTTACCATCAGCCTCCCCTCCCCTCAACCTCCCAATGTCCTCCTCTCACCCTCACCCTCCTCCCTTCCCCTCACCCCTCCCCTTACCCCTACCAGCCTCCTCCCTTCCCCACACCTCATCCTCACATCACCCTCACCCCACCCTCACCCCTCCCCTCATCCTAACCCCTCATCCCCCAATCACCCTCACCCCCCTCCTTCCTTTCCCCCCCTCCTCCCATCCCCTCCCCCTCTCACCCCCTCCCATCACCCCCTCCCATCACCCCCTCCCCATCACCCCCCTCCCCATCCCTCACCCCCCCCCCCCCATCTCTCTCTCGCACCTGTCGCCCCAACCTCACCCCCGGAGAAGACTAGTTCCACACGCGCCTCGCACCCCACCTCCCACCTCCCCTCCCACCCTCCCACCACCCCTCCCACCACCCCTCCCACCCCAAGACCCCGTTAACCTGATCACCTTGGAGAAATGAGACGCCGTGTCGAAGCAAATCCATGGATAATAAATACAGTGAATCAGGGATATTCTTCTGGTCTGTGTGCCATGAGTAGAAGTTCCTGTCCGAAGGCGTGGGGAAGGACGAGTCGGTTTTCTTAAGAATAGAGGAAGGACGAATGGGTTTTCTTAAGAATAGAGGGAGGACGAGTCGGTTTTCTTAATAGTGGTAGTTTTCATTATATTTATGATGGTAGTGATAGGCAATGGGAGTTATCATTGTTATGAAAGCCATGGTGATGTTGGTAATGATAATAGGGGTGATGATGATGATGATGGTGAAGATTGTTATTATCTTGATGATGGTGATGATGATAATGGCAATGATGATGATAATATTAAAGTCGATAGTTATGGTGATAGTAATGATAACGATGATGATTACAGGAATAATGGTATCATCATTATTATCTTCATAATAATAATTCTCATCGTTATGGTACTCATTGCGATTTTAACAACATTGATAACAAAAGCAACAATAGCAACAGTTATGATAACAATCACTACGTATAATAATGATAAAAATAACAACAGCAGCAATAACTACAATAAGAGTAATAATAGAATAAAACAATAATTCACTAGTAATTATAATGGCAATGATAATAATAATGATGGTAGTAATAGAAATCATAATCATAATGATAATGATGATAATAACGAGCAACACAAACAATGATAATAATAATGATGATAATGATGATGATAATGATAATGATGATAATGATAATGAAAATTTAGCAAGGTCAATAGTTGGATTCCCAAAGATGATTACAATGACCGTAAATAATAGTGCTGATAATGATAATAATCATGATAGTATTGACGATGGTGATGATAATATATATGATAGTAATAACAGTAAAAATGATGATAATGATAATCATAGTAACAGTAATAATGATAATGATAAAAATTATAATGGTTATGATTATAATGATGAAGATAATAATAATGATAATGATGATAATAATAATAACAATAAGATCAACAACAATAACAATAATAATAATGATAATGATAATAGTAATTATATTGATAATGATGATAATGTCAATAATAATAACGATAACACTAACAACAATAGTAATAATAATGATTGGAATGATGATAATAATAATGATAAAAACGACAATAACAGTTATGATAATGATGATAATGATACGTCATGTAAAAAAGACGATTTAAAAAGAAGAAAAAACAACAACATAATGACAAAAAACTATTTAACAAAACAATAAGAAAATATAGACATTAAATGAATCAAATCCACCTATAGTTTTATTTCAAGAATTAAGCCAGAGAGAAATTTTGATAAACTTTCTATCAAGGTGTGTTTTTTTTTTTTTCTTTTTTTTTTTTTCTTTTTTTTTTTTTTTTTTGGTAAGATGGCCTTGGGTAGTTTTGGGGAAGAATATATAATAGAGCGTTTTTTTTTCCTTGTGTTTTAATAAGCTGACGAGTGGATTAAATTCGCTGTCAGTTTATGAATAATGGAAATATTATGATGCGTCTTGGGATGTTTTCAATAATATTTCGTTATTTTCCTTTTTTCTCTCTCTTTTCTTTTTGTCTATTTTTCCCTCTTTATCATAATTGTGATATTCATGAAGTAGAGATAATTTTATGTTAAGATATGATAACGGTAAATAAAAAACAGAAGGAAAACGATGGAAAAAAATGTTGTTTTTTATTCGATGGATTTTTTTTTTTTTTTTTTTTTTATTCGTACTATAGATGGAGAGATTAAAAAGGCGTAATCGCTTTTATCATGTAACCACTTAGCTAATGTTGTTTTGAATGATGATAATCCTGAACCGGATATGTTCTCTCTCTCTCTTTCGCTCTCTTTCTTTCTTTCTTTCTCTTTCTTTCGCTCTCTTTTTTTCTTTCTTTCTTTCTCTTTCGCTCTCCTCTCTCTCTTTCTTTCTATCTTTCTCTCTCTGCCTCTTTCTCTCTTTCTCTCTCTGTCTCTTTCTCTATTTCTCTATTCTTTTCTCTCTCTCTCTCTCTCTCCCTCTTTCTCTCTCTCTCTCTCTCTCTCTCTCCCTCTCTCCCTCTCTCCCTCTCTCCCTCTCTCCCTCTCTCCCTCTCTCCCTCTCTCCCCCTCTCCTTACCTCCCTCTCTCCCTCTCTCCCTCTCCTTCCCCACTCCCCCTCCTCCTCTCCCTCTCCCTCCTCTCCTTCTTTCTTTTTTTCTTTTTCTTTTTTTCTTACTTCAAAAAAAGCTTTCTAGTATCACTCACTTTCTTGCTCATGACAACTGGTTTTCTGAAGGAATGTTTTCACGGACTTGTAACTAGCTTCAGTTACATACGCCAGCAAGAACTGTAATGGTGTAGCTTGGGGCCCTTAACATTAAAACTGTTTTCTATGAACGTGGGCACACTTTGCCAGCAATTGTGAAGATATTTATACTTGCAAATGCACGCACACACACATACACACATTCACATAAACTCATACACACACACAGTCACACAGACACACACACACTCAATCACTTACTCACTCACTCACTCACTCACTCACACACTCACTCACTCATTCACTCACTCACTCACTCACTCACTCACTCACTCACTCACTCACTCACTCACTCACTCACACACACACACACACACACGCATACACATAAGTACGTACGTATTTGACAGGGATATATACAAACATCCTTAAAACACATATGTACACAATACGAACTGCTCCTCCCCCTCCCCCTCCCCCCCCCCTACCATGCTTTAAAGTGATATATATCATTATCTTTACAAAGAACTTCCTTCTGAGGCTTTCCTGCCGGTCATCTTGGTTGCCATGCAGGCTCAAAACACATAGATCACCTGTCAACCGCCTTAGAACCATAAATGAATTTCTAGGCTACATATCTTAAAGACTTGTCTTATGAGCGACTTATCTTATCTCATCACATCAACCGCAGAAAATAAATTGCATAGTCACCCAATATAAACTCAGAGATAGAAGCACCTGGGGTATTTACAATTCTTTTTTTCTTTCTTTCTTTTTTTCTTTGTTTTTATTTTTTTGATGGAACGAGTTATTGCATCTAGCACACGCCCGAATCACTACTAGTCGTTGTATCAAAATTTCAACATGACTTACCGCGGCCTCTGCCTGTCATGAGGTTGTCATGGCCGCGGCACCTCTCCTGCTGGTTCGTGCTGGCCACTGCTGGCTTCCGCTGCCTCCTGCTACCACTTGCTCTAGATCTAGATTTCCCTGTCAGCTCCAGAGCCACTTGTTCGGGCAAGGAGGATGTCGGGAAGATGCGAATGAAGCTTTAAGAAAATAATCTAAAATCTTGGATGTAAGAATATAGAAATCTTCGAAAATCTAGGATGTAAGAAAATGGAAATCTTCGAAAATCTTGGATGTAAGAGAAAAAAAAAATCTTCGAAGGGATTCTTGTCTCTTGGATGGAATGGCCACCAATCACCAGGGGAGACCTGCTCGGACTCGTTACGTTAATTACTTTATAAATCATCCAATAAGTCATTTATTACCCTCGCCCGCCCGCTCGAACTCCGGGTACCTCCCCCGTCCTGGGTCCTTCTCCCTTCTCGGGTCCCGCTCCCTCCCCACGTCCCTATCTCTCCCCAGGTCCCTCTCCCACCCCCTCCTCACTCCCATTCCAGAACCCTCTCCCCTTCCAGGCCCTCTCCCCCTCCCCCCCGCTTAACCTTCATTCCAGGTCCTTCTCCCAAACGAGGTCTTTCTCCCACCCGCTCCTCACCCCATTCCAGGACCCTATTCCCCTCCCCACTCCCATTCCAGAACACTCTGCCCCTCCTCCCTCTCCCCACTCCCATTCCAGGACACTCTCCAACCCGAAGTCCTTCTCCCACCCTCTCCCCCACTCCCATTCCAGGACCCCCTCCCCCCTCCCCCCACCCCACGCCCCGCCGGTGACTCGTACGCCTACACCGAGTCGCGCCCGCCCGTCTGATGACCCCGAGCACCAAAGGCCACGAGGACCACAGAGCCCCCGAGTGTTAGAGGCAGGAGGTCTTCGCTCCCCTGCCGAGGAACCGTCAGCGAGGCGTCTAGGGGCGCGCCTCCCGCTGCCGGTGCTGGGCAGAGGCAGGTAGATGGTTTAATTATCATAGCAGGGCAGGTGTGAACGGCGGCGAGGGTCGACCCCTTGGAGAAACGTTTATCACGTTTGATTGGCA
>NC_091552.1:4270292-4272792 GCF_042767895.1 Penaeus vannamei
CTTAGAGACGGTTACTTTTAAATACTTAGAGGCGGTTAAATACTTAGAGACGGTTACTTTTAAATACTTAGAGGCGGTTACTTTTAAATTCTTAGAGACGGTTACTTATAAGTACGTAGAGACGGTTACTTTTAAATACTTAGAGACGGTTACTTATAAGTACTTAGAGGCGATTACTTTTAAATACTTAAAGACGGTTACTTTTAAATACTTAGAGACAGTTACTTTTAAATGCTTAGAGACGGTTACTTTTAAATACTTAGCGATAGTTATTTTTAAATCCTTAAAGGCGGTTAATTTTAAATATTTAGAGGCGGTTACTTTTAAATACTTAGAGACGGTTATTTTGAAATACTTAGAGGCGGTTACTTTTAAATACTTAGAGGCGGTTAAATACTTAGAGGCGGTTACTTTTAAATACTTAGAGGCGGTTACTTTCAAATACTTAGAGACGGTTATTTTTAAAACCTTAGAGACGTTTACTTTTAAATACTTAGAGACGGTTATTTTTAAAACCTTAGAGACGGTTACTTTTAAATACTTAGAGACGGTTACTTTTAAATTCTTAGAGACGGTGACTTTTAAATACTTAGAGACGGTTACTTTTAAATACTTAGAGACGGTTACTTTTAAATACTTAGAGGCGGTTACTTTTAAATACTTAGAGGCGATTTCTTTTAAATACTTAGAGACGGTTACTTTTAAATACTTAGAGGCGGTTAAATACTTAGAGACGGTTACTTTTAAATACTTAGAGGCGGTTACTTTTAAATACTTAGAGACGGTTACTTATAAGTACTTAGAGACGGTAATTTTTAAATACTTAGAGGCGGTTACTTTTAAATACTTAGAGACTGTTATTTTTTAAAACCTTAAAGGCGGTTACTTTTAAATACTTAGAGACGGTTACTTTTAAATACTTAGAGACGGTTATTTTTAAATACTTAGCGATAGTTATTTTTAAATACTTACCGATAGTTATTTTTAATGCTTAGAGATATGTTATAGATTTATAAGGTTAAGATATACGTAGACGCGAAAAAGGTGAAATATAGATATTTGTATTTCTTATTAGGACACTGAACAGCGAGAAACACGAAGATAAGAAATATGATAACGTATAGATATAAGGAAGAAAATATAGAGGCAAAGAAGAAAATATGAGAAGGAAATAGAAAGGAAAGAAATAAAATGCGCAAGGTAAAATTGTTGAAAAAAGAAACAGTGAGAGAGAGAAAAAAAATCCTGAGAGAGAGAGAGAGAAAGAGAAAAGTGAAAGCAGAGAGAGAGAGAAGTGAGAGCAAGAAAGAGAGAAGTGAGAGCAAGAGCGAGATAGAAAGAGAAAATAAAGTGAGAGCAAGAGAAAGAGAGAAAAGTGAGAGCCAGAGAGAGAGAGAGAGAGAAAAGTGAGAGCAACAGCGAGAGAGAGAGAAAAGTGAGAGCAAGAGCGAGAGAGAGAGAGAGAGAGAGAACAAAGTGAGAGCAAGAAAGAGAGAGAAAAGTGAGAGCAAGAAAGAGGGAGAGAGAGAGAGAGAGAGAGAGAGAGAGAATAAAGTGAGGTCAAAAGAGAGAGAAAAGTGAGAGCAAGAGCGAGAGAGAGAGAAAGAGTAATAGCATAAGTTAAACCCGTCACACAAAACACAACAAAGACATAAAGAAGAATAAACAACAAACATAAACAAGAAAATAAAAGAAACTAATATCCTCCCAAAAATATGGAAATTAGAAACCCAAAAATAAAAGAAGAAAGAAGACCTAAAAAATATACATGTATGAAAATTATGACGCATGGAAACAAGTATACTCTCACTTGCCTCATTTTTTATTCTCTCTCTGTTCCTCTCTCTCTCTCTCTCTCTCTCTCTCTCTCTCTCTCTCTCTCTCTCTCTCTCTCTCTCTCTCTCTCTCTCTCTCTCTCTCTCTCTCTCTCTCTCTCTCTCTCTCTCTCTCTCTCTCTCTCTCTCTCTCTCTCTCTCTCTCTCTCTCTCTCTCTCTCTCTCTCTCTCTCTCTCTCTCTCTCTCTCTCTCTCTCTCTCTCTCCTTCTCTCTCTCTCTCTCTCTCTCTCTCTCTCTCTCTCTCTCTCTCTCTCTCTCTCCCTCTCTCCCCCTCTCTTTCTCTGCCCCTTCTTCCCCTCTCCCTCCCTCCTTCTCTGCCCCCTCTCCCCCTCTCCCTCCCTCCCTCCCTCTCTCTCTCCCTCCCTCCCTCCTTCTCTCCCTATCCCTCCCTATCTCTCTTCCCCCTCCCTCCCTCCTTCCCTCCCTCCCTCTCCCTCTCCCTCTCCCTCTCTCCCTCTTCCTCCCTCCTTCCCTCTCTCTCTCCCTCTCCCTCTCTCCCTCTCTCCTTTGTGGGGCTAAGACCGCGGGTAGAACTAGCCTGAAGAACACACACGAGGAAGAGGATCTGGCTCAGTTCACGGGAGACTTATGACGTCACTCGCTGTAACACGTGCTCGAATATATCATGGAATACGAGGAGAAGAGGAGCGAGAGGGGGATAAAG
>NC_091552.1:4287792-4295292 GCF_042767895.1 Penaeus vannamei
GAAAAATAAGCATGGATAAATACAGGTGCGGGTATATATGCATACACTTGTATACAAATATACACAGGTACACACAAATACACTACACACATACACATAAATGTATATTTATAAATGCAGATACTTATCCACACACATACAAACACACACACTCACACACACACACACACACACATACACACACTCACACATACACTCACACATACACACACACACACACACACACACGAAAGCATACACACTTACAAACACACACATAACCCAACAAAAACAAGCAAAAACCGAAAGGATTTGAATTGTCTCCCCTTCCTCCCCCCCCCCCCACACACACACCCCACACCCCACCCCCCACGCCCATAACAAATAACCGATTGGTTCCGGTGTCCTTCAATGTTCTTAACACTTTTACGGGGCTGTGGGAACCCCCCTCCCCCTCCTCCCCCCCCCACCCATATCCCGAAACTCCCCCTTCTCCCCCCTCCACCTTACCCCATCCCCACTCCCACCCCCACCCGTTCAAGGACTGTGACCCCCCCCCCTCACACCCATGTCCTGAAACGTCCCCTCACCCACCCACCCCACCCCCACCCCACCCCTACCACCACCACCCCCCCCACCCCTTCACGTCCCCCCTTTCACAGGAACCCCGACAACAACTTTCATCTTTCGGGCTCGACTTGTACACTTGGGCACTTTACGACACAACTTTACGCTTTGAAAAGGATCTCTGGGTTTATTTTGAAATAAAGTGGGGTTGAATTATGGGGTTGGGGGGCGGGGGGGGGGGGCGGGGGGAGTTGGTGTATATTCAGATTTCCGCTTACGTACGCCGAGTAGTCGGGGGGGGGGGGAGATGAAGGGAGAGAGGGAGAAGGGAAGGAGAAGGGAAGGAGAGAGGGAGAAGAGAGGGAGAAGGGAGGGAGAAGAGAGACAGAAAGAGAGAGAGAGAGAGAGAGAGAGAGAGAGAGAGAGAGAGAGAGAGAGAGAGAGAAAGAGAGAGAGAGAGAGAGAGAGAGAGAGAGAGAGGGAGAGAGAGAATGAAAGAAAGAAAGAAAGAGAGAGAGAGACAAAAACAGAGAGAGAGAGAGAGAAGGTGTATACATATATCGAGAGAGAGATAAGGAAAGAGCGAGATAGATAGATAGATAGATAGAGAGAGAGAGAGAGAGACAGAGACAGACAGAAAAAAGAGAAAGAAGGAAGAAGGAAAGAAGAGAAAGATACAGACAAGCCCAAAAAGGAAAAGGAACAAAGAACAAAAAAGGAATAAAAGAGAACTAACGAAACGAGCCACACAAAATAATCAAGATATCAATAAAACAAAACTGATGTAATAAAAAGGATAATGATGAAAATCATGATAATGAGAACTGAATAAAGAGGATGAGAAAATATATCTTCAACTTTGGAAACCACGCATGAATATGATACAACGATGAAAAGAAAAACGAAAGAAACAGGATTAAACCAGAACAGAAAGACCAAAAAAAAAAAAAATTAAGACGAAAGATAAAAAGATTCAAAACCCTACTTTTTAAAAACCCAAGTAATATTTACTCCCCGAGACATAACAGCCAAGGAGAAGAAATTCACTTAGTCATTGCAACAAGACACAGACTCGCAGCCCTCAGAAGCAACACGGCAAGGGAGCTCTCGGATGATCAGTATCAGTTGTGTTGCAAAGTCTAGGATGATGATGATGATGGTTTCGATGTGTGTGGATGGTCGTCTTTTGCAACGAGAATAAAAGGCATGGCTACGTCTGGCCATTATGAGAAGAGGGGGAAAGAGAGAGAGAAGGTTGGGAAGAAGAGAAAGGTGATAAAAGAGGGGAAGGGAAGGGGGAAGATAATAAGAAAAAGGAGTTGAGGAGAGAAAGGTGTAAATAAAAGAAGAGAAAGATGATAAAAGGGGAAGAGAAAGAGGAAGATAAAAAGAAAAGTATTTGAGGAGAGAAAGATGTAACTAACTCAGAAGAGGGGAATAGAAAGAAGGTTGGGGAGAAGAGAAAGATGATAAAGAGGGAAGGGAAGATGAAGATAAAAGGAAAAGGAGTTAAGGAGAGAAAGTGGGGAAGAGAGAGAAGGTTGGGAAGAGGAGAAAGATGATAAAAAAGGGAAGGGAAAGGGGAAGATTAAAGGAAAATGAGCTGAGGAGAGAAAGAGGGAAAGAGAGAGGGTTGGGAAGAAGAGAAAGATGATAAAGAGGGGAAGGGAAGAGGAAGACAAAAAAAAAAGTAATTAAGGAGAGAAAGATGTAAATAAAAGAAGAGAAAGATGATAAAGAGGAAAAGAAAGAGGTAGATTTTAAAGGAAAAGAAGTTAAGGAGAGAAATATGTAAACAAAATCTTAAAAACTTAAAAAAAATAATGCTTGGTCACGTCGAGAGAAGAAAAAAAAACATCATAAGCGGCCAAACAAAAGAATAATAGAGAAAGAAAGAAAGACAGAAAACAAGAGGACCAAAAAGCCAAGAATAATAGAGAAAGAAAGAAAGAAAGACAGAAAACAAGAGGACCAAAAAGCCAAGAATAATAGAGAAAGAAAGAAAGAAAGAAAGAAAACAAGAGGACCAAAAAGCCAAGTAAAATAGATATAAGGAGTGAATAAAGATGAGGCAAAGAGGATATGTCGAGAAGTCGACTGCCCGGCGAATGAATGAAGCAGAATTGGCGATCGTCTCCTTATAAGACCCTGCTCTCAGCCAAACCTGCTTCCCCGCCTGCTAATATCCTCGCCAGCCTTCGTTCGGACCCTCTCCTCCTGCTTTACAAGCCTCCCCCCCGTGCCTGCCTGCTTGTCTTCCTGCTAGTTGCTCTGTTCGCCTCGCTCTTCCCCCTTTCTGCTTGTTCCTCTGTTCCTTGTCTCTTTCTCCCTTTCCTGCTTTACCCCCCACCCCCCAACCATGCCTATCTGCTTGGCTTCCTGTTAGTTCCTCTGTTCGCCTCGCTCTTCCCCCTTTATGCTAGTTCTTCTGTTCCTTCTCTCTTTCTCCCTTTCCTGCTTCCCCCCCCCCCCCCACCACCACCATGCCTATCTGCTTGGCTTCCTGCTAGCTCCCCTGTTCGCTCGCTCCCCCCCCCCCTCCCCCCATCCCCCTGCTTGCCCGCTCGCCAGGCTTCTTACGACCCTCTCCTACTGCTTTACACCCCCCCCCCCTCCCCCGTGCCTACCTGCTTGTCCTCCTGCTCCCTCCTCTGTTCCCTCGCCTCCCCCTCCCTCCCCCCCTCCCCACCTCCTGCTGGCTCCCCTGTTCCCTCACCTCCCCCTCCCCCCCTCCCCCCACCTCCTGCTAGCTCCCTTGTTCCCTCACCTCCCCTCCCCCTCCCCCCCCTCCCCTCCCCACCTCCTGCTGGCGCCTTTGCCTGCCTTATCGTTCGCTTCATTAGTTTTAATTACCTTTCGTGCCTCCTTATCTCTGTGGCGGCGCGTATCGACCTCACGGTAATTCACTCTGCATCGGATTTTCGTCGCACTGTTAGTCTCCCGTTTTATCTGGCTTGCGAGTTTCCTTAAATGCGCGAAAGTGTCGTTCCTTCTTCGTCTCGGCGGTAGTCTCATTGCCTCTTAAGTGGTCTCTCTCTGGTCCTTGTTCGTTTACGGTCTCTCCTAAGAGCGCCGGGGCCTACCTGTGGCGCGGTCTACGTGCCTCGTCCCTGCTACCTGTACTTGTTCTAGTGCCGCTGGCTCTTCTCTGTCTGTCTCTGGCTCTGTTTCTTTCGATTTCTGTCTGTCTGTCTGTCTCTGTTTCTGTTTCTGTTTCTTTCTCTGTCTCTTTCTCTTTCTGCCTCTTTCTCTCACTCATTCATTCATTCACTCACTCACTCACTCACTCACTCACTCACTCACTCACTCACTCACTCACTCACTCACTCACTCACTCACTCACTCACTCACTCTCTCTCTCTCTCCCTCTCTCTCCCTCTCTCTCCCTCTCCCTCTCCCTCTCCCTCTCCCTCTCTTCCCCCCTCTCCCTCTCTCTCTCTCTCGTTCTACCTCTGGCAATAGTACATCCACTCACTTGCAACATACAAAAAAAAACTTTCGTGCAAACCTACATGCGATGCTGCTCAACATGGTAATAAAATGACAGCAGCAAACCTCTCAAAATTATACACCTATTACAGCTGTTGTAGCTAATAGTACAAACACAGCCTCACCAAAGCTTTGATCCTTAAGCCCCGATAGTAGATACTTTTCGCCACTTAAGATGACTAGTAATTTTCCTCCGGGCTAACGGTCTAACAGTACTTCCACAATTCACTGCATGCTAGTTTCTAGTGTAGGAATAGCCTCGTTTGCTATTAAGTCAATTTGCAGTTCCCGTTTTTTTTTTTTTTTTTTTTTTTTTGTCTGTCTCTTTCAGTGATCTTTTTTTTCATCGTTCTCATAGTTTTTTTTTTTTTTTTTTTTTTTTTTCTTTTTTTTTTTTTTTTCTTTTTTTTTAGCTCGCTTCTAAGATTCCTCGTCTCTCTCGTTTAATACTAGACAATTTTCGCAAATTTCTAGCTGTTATTTGTCTCTCGTTGTGTACACAATACCACGGGCGGGATACCAAGGCTTTTCTACTGATCTGTCATAGCACACCAGTAGCAGAGCCGATGTAACACTTGTACAACACCAGCACAGTAGCTTTCTGTCACCACCAAACTACAACTGCAACATAATATATCGTAACACCACTGCATCGTCACAACACCACTACAAGGTTATCACTAACACATCTACAACTTTATCACCAACACCACACCTTTCTCAAAACCACTACAGCCTTATCACCACCAGTATCACAACGCTAATATAGCCCCACACAACCACAACACCAATGTACCGCCATCAACAACACCGTCACCAATCCACCACATCACCAACACACCACCAGCACGCTACCACACAAACACCACGATACCGAACATCCACTATAATCCTATGTTACCACATCGCCACCACGCCAACTCCTCCGCAGCAACACCATCACGCCATCACCACCACAAAACCCATCACACAACCACGACGCCTCCACAGCAACACCAACGCCACGCGACCACAACACCACCACACCAAGAGCACGCTACCATAACACCACCAAGCTATCATAAAACCACCTTACAACCGCAACACCACGCTACCACTACACACACCACCACGCCACCATATACCCCTCTACCACACACATCACACCACGCTACCACACACCACCACGCTACCACCACACCACGCTACCTCACACACATTCACACGACCACGCTATCACCACACCACTCTACCACACACTATCACACCACAACGCTACCACACACACCACAGCACTCAACCACCACTCTACCACACAAACCACCATGCTACCACATACAACCACACCATCATACCACCACGCTACCACCTCACTACTCTACCACACACACCATCACACCACCACACAACCACCACCACAGGTTCTGAACGGAATGCGAGATAGAGAAGATTAACTGATAACTGAGATGACTTTGATAACTGACCGAAGAAGGAAATAGAAGATTTTAAGAGATAGCGAAAGTGTAAATACATCACAGGCAGAGAAAGATTTAGAGGTGATAAAGAGGGGGAGATTAAAAGAAAGAGACGATAAGAAGAGATATTAAAAAGAGGAGAGTGATGAAGAGAGATTAAAGAGAGGAGAGGAATAAAGAGAGATTGATGAGAGATATTAAAAAGAGGAGAGTGGTGAAGAGAGATTAATGAAAGGAGTGATAAAGAGAAATTAAAGAGAGGAGAGTAATAAAGAGAAATTAAAGAGAGGAGAGTAATAAAGAGAAATCAAAGAGAGGAGAGTGATAAAGAGAGACAAGATAAGCGATACTAAAAGGAGGAGAGTGATGGAGTGAGAGAGACAGGAAACGAGGAAGTGTAGCCATTGTTGGAGGAATGTTATATAGTGAGGTTGTGAGGGGGATAGAGGGAGCGGGGGGGGGGGGAGGGAGAAAGAGAGAAGAAGATTGTGGCAGAACCGGTGAGACAGGGAGGGAGAGAGAGAGAGATAGATAGATAGAGAGAGAGAGAGAGAGAGAGAGAGAGAGAGAGAGAGAGAGAGAGAGAGAGAGAGAGAGAGAGAGAGAGAGAGAGAGAGAGAGAGAGAGAGACAGGGATAGAGGAGTGAACAGGTAGAAACAAGAAATAGAATCAGAAACACAGAAAGAGAAGGCTAAGAAAAATTACATAGAAAAAAAAATAACAAAAAGAAAAAACAACGCACAGAGAGAAGGAAAACAACGAAAGAAAGAGCGCGACAAAAGAAAAAAAAATGCAATAAATGAGAAAGTCATAATAACAAGAGGGAAATTATAGCCGAGAAAGAAAAAATGCAGAGTCAGCAGAAATCAAGAAAATTATCTGTTGCAATCATGTTAGACAGACGCTTTTAAATAAGTACATTTTGTTATCGTTTTTTCTTCTTTTCTTTCTTTCTTTCTTTCTTCTATTCTCTTATCTATTTTTTTTATGAGTCTTGACGTATGATATAGATATCATTTCTTTTTTATTCTCTTACACAATAACCAGAAATAAAGTCTAGTAATGACGTCTATTTTTTCCATAGAGTAGAAATTACAGATCAATTGGTCAAAAATAGTAAGAACTAGCTATAGACTTCAATAATACATACATACACACACACATACACACACACACACACATACACACACACACACACACACACACACACACACACACACACACACACACACACACACACACACACACAAACACACACACACACACATATACATACATATTTTTTTCTTCTTTAAACACACCAAAAAAAGGTTATATTACTAATATAATGTATGCATCATTTTAGACAAAAAATTAGCATTAGTTGTTAACTGAGCAATAATCTTACGTATGAATAGTCCCGGGGGTAGCGTGGATTCACAAGCCTGCACTTGGAAGACTACAGGGTATATAATGTAAATCCGGTTGGGGAGGAGAGAGAGAGAGAGAGAGAGAGAGAGAGAGAGAGAGAGAGAGAGAGAGAGAGAGAGAGAGAGTGAGAGAATGAAAGAGAGAGAGAGAGGGGGGGGGGGGGTGGAGAGGGAGAGATAGATAGATAGATGGATGAATAGAGAGAGGGGGGAGGAGGAGGAGCGATAGAGAGAGAGAGAGAGAGAGAGAGAGAGAGAGAGAGAGAGAGAGAGAGAGAGAGAGAGAGAGAGAGAGAGAGAGAGAGAGAGAGAGAGAGAGAGAGAGAGAGAGAGAGAGAGAGAGAGAGAGAGGTGAAGGATAGGGAGAGATAGATAGATAGATGGATGAATAGAGAGAGGGGGGAGGAGGAGGAGCGATAGAGAGAGACAGACAGACAGACAGACAGACAGACAGACAGACAGACAGACAGAGACAGAGGAGAGACAGAGAGATCGTGGGAGCACCAAAAAAAGTGAAAGAGAGAGAGAAAAAGAAGAAGAAAAAAGGACAAGAAGAAGAAATAAATGAATAAATAAATAAAAAAACAAGCACACAGAAACA
>NC_091552.1:4338583-4341083 GCF_042767895.1 Penaeus vannamei
CTTCCTCTTCTTCTTCGTCTTTGTCTTGACCTCCTGAATCGGGGAAGCGAGGGTGTCGACCTCCTGAATCGGGGAAGCGATGGTGTCGACCTCCTGAATCGGGGAAGCGAGGCTGGCTTCCTCGACCTGCTGAATCGGGGAAGCGATGGTGTCGACCTCCTGAATCGGGGAAGCGATGGTGTCGACCTCCTGAATCGGGGAAGCGAGGGTTTTTGGCTTTTTCTTCTTCTTCCTCTTCTTCTTCGTCTTTACCTCCTGAATCGGGGAAGCGAGGGTGGCGTCGTCTTCGACCTACTGAACCTGGGTGGCGTCGTCTTCGACCTCCTGAATCGGGGAAGCGAGGGTGGCGTCGTCTTCGACCTACTGAACGTGGGTGGCGTCGTCTTCGACCTACTGAACGTGGGTGGCGTCGTCTTCGACCTACTGAACGTGGGTGGCGTCGTCTTCGACCTACTGAACGTGGGTGGCGTCGTCTTCGACCTACTGAACGTGGGTGGCGTCGTCTTCGACCTACCGAACCTGGGTGGCGTCGTCTTCGACCTACTGAACCTGGGTGGCGTCGTCTTCGACCTACTGAACGTAGGTGGCGTCGTCTTCGACCTACTGAACCTGGGTGGCGTCGTCTTCGACCTACTGAACCTGGGTGGCGTCGTCTTCGACCTACTGAACGTAGGTGGCGTCGTCTTCGACCTACTGAACGTGGGTGGCGTCGTCTTCGACCTACTGAACCTGGGTGGCGTCGTCTTCGACCTACTGAACCTGGGTGGCGTCGTCTTCGACCTACTGAACCTGGGTGGCGTCGTCTTCGACCTACTGAACCTGGGTGGC
The DNA here is from genome assembly GCF_042767895.1 of Penaeus vannamei. Lineage (NCBI taxonomy): Eukaryota > Metazoa > Arthropoda > Malacostraca > Decapoda > Penaeidae > Penaeus > Penaeus vannamei. The sequence continues at coordinate 4,339,412 of NC_091552.1, forward strand.
GTCGTCTTCGACCTACTGAACGTGGGTGGCGTCGTCTTCGACCTACTGAACCTGGGTGGCGTCGTCTTCGACCTACTGAACCTGGGTGGCGTCGTCTTCGACCTACCGAACCTGGGTGGCGTCGTCTTCGACCTACTGAACCTGGGTGGCGTCGTCTTCGACCTACTGAACCTGGGTGGCGTCGTCTTCGACCTACTGAACCTGGGTGGCGTCGTCTTCGACCTACTGAACCTGGGTGGCGTCGTCTTCGACCTACTGAACCTGGGTGGCGTCGTCTTCGACCTACTGAACCTGGGTGGCGTCGTCTTCGACCTACTGAACGTGGGTGGCGTCGTCTTCGACCTACTGAACCTGGGTGGCGTCGTCTTCGACCTACTGAACGTGGGTGGCGTCGTCTTCGACCTACTGAACGTGGGTGGCGTCGTCTTCGACCTACTGAACCTGGGTGGCGTCGTCTTCGACCTACTGAACCTGGGTGGCGTCGTCTTCGACCTACTGAACCTGGGTGGCGTCGTCTTCGACCTACTGAACCTGGGTGGCGTCGTCTTCGACCTACTGAACCTGGGTGGCGTCGTCTTCGACCTCCTGAATCGGGGAATCTTCGTCCTCGACCTCCTGAATCGGGGAAGCGAGGGTGGCGTCGTCTTCGACCTACTGAACCTGGGTGGCGTCGTCTTCGACCTACTGAACCTGGGTGGCGTCGTCTTCGACCTACTGAACCTGGGTGGCGTCGTCCTCGACCTACTGAACCTGGGTGGCGTCGTCTTCGACCTACTGAACCTGGGTGGCGTCGTCTTCGACCTACTGAACCTGGGTGGCGTCGTCTTCGACCTACTGAACCTGGGTGGCGTCGTCTTCGACCTCCTGAATCGGGGAATCTTCGTCGTCGACCTCCTGAATCGGGGAATCTTCGTCGTCGACCTCCTGAATCGGGGAATCTTCGTCGTCGACCTCCTGAATCGGGGAATCTTCGTCGTCGACCTCCTGAATCGGGGAATCTTCGTCGTCGACCTCCTGAATCGGGGAATCTTCGTTGTCGACCTCCTGAATCGGGGAATCTTCGTCGTCGACCTCCTGAATCGGGGAATCTTCGTCGTCGACCTCCTGAATCGGGGAATCTTCGTCTTCGACCTCCTGAATCGGGGAATCTTCGTCGTCGACCTCCTGAATCGGGGAATCTTCGTCGTCGACCTCCTGAATCGGGGAATCTTCGTCGTCGACCTCCTGAATCGGGGAATTTTCGTCGTCGACCTCCTGAATCGGGGAATCTTCGTCGTCGACCTCCTGAATCGGGGAGTCTTCGTCGTCGACCTCCTGAATCGGGGAATCTTCGTCGTCGACCTCCTGAATCGGGGAATCTTCGTCGTCGACCTCCTGAATCGGGGAATCTTCGTCGTCGACCTCCTGAATCGGGGAATCTTCGTCGTCGACCTCCTGAATCGGGGAATCTTCGTCGTCGACCTCCTGAATCGGGGAATCTTCGTCGTCGACCTCCTGAATCGGGGAATCTTCGTCGTCGACCTCCTGAATCGGGGAATCTTCGTCGTCGACCTCCTGAATCGGGGAATCTTCGTCGTCGACCTCCTGAATCGGGGAATCTTCGTCGTCGACCTCCTGAATCGGGGAATCTTCGTCGTCGACCTCCTGAATCGGGGAATCTTCGTCGTCGACC
>NC_091552.1:4381083-4383583 GCF_042767895.1 Penaeus vannamei
TAATATAATGTATATATATATGTATATATATATATATAAACATATATATATATCTCTCCCTCCCTCCCTCCTCCCTCCCTCTCTTTCCCTCCCTCCCTCCCTCTCTCTCCCTCCCTCCACTCTCTCTCCTCCCTCCCTCCCTCCCTCCCTCCTCCCTCCCTCCCCTCTCCCTCCTCTCTCTCTCTCTCACTCCATCCATCCATCCATCCATCCATCTCCCTCCTCTCTCTCTCCCTCCCTCCTCTCCCTCCCTCCCTCCCTCTCTCTCTCTCTCTCTCTCTCTCTCTCTCTCTCTCTCTCTCTCCCTCCTCTCCCTCCCTCCCCTTTCTCTCCCTCCCTCCCCTCTCTCTCTCCCCTCCCCCTCTCCTCCCTTCCCTCCCTCTCCCTCCTTCCCTCCCTCCCTCCCTCCCTCTCTCCCCTCCCTCCCTTCCCCTCCCTCCTTCTCTCTCCCTCCCTCCCTCTTTCTCCCTCCCTATCCCTCCCTCTCTCTCCCTCACCGAACGAGTGGCCGCTACACCACCCATAAAATTTCAGACACACTGCAATAAACCAGCGTCTGGAATATTCTGTTTTTCAAATCGGGTTCCGCTGGGCTAGTCCAAGGCGGCGCCATTGCGATATCCATGAATTTGTTTTACACCGCGAACCCATTTATGAGTTTTAAAATGGGTAATGTAAGTCTTGGGAGTGTAGGATTTCGACTATTTAAGGACGTAAGTATATTACCTTTATTATTATTGTTGTTTTGTATTTCATTGAACCCATTTATGCGTTTTAAAATGGGTAACGTGAGTAAATATATTACCTTGATGATTATTATTGTTTTGTATTGCATTGAATCCATTTATGAGTTTTAAAATGGATAATGTGAGTCTTGGGAGTGTAGGTTTTCGACTATTTATTACTAGTATTTATTATTTCGACTAGTATATTACCTTGATGATAATTATTGTTTTGTATTGCATTGAACCCATTTATGAGTTTTAAAATGGGTAATGTGAGTCTTGGGAGTGTAGGTTTTCGACTATTTAAGGACATAAGTATATTACCTTTATTATTATTGTTGTTTTGTATTTCATTGAATCCATTTATGAGTTTTAAAATGGGTAATGTAAGTCTTGGGAGTGTAGGTTTTCGACTATTTAAGCACGTAAGTATATTACCTTAATTATTATTATTGTTTTGTATTGCATTGAACCTATTTATACGTTTTAAAATGGGTAATGTGAGTAAGTATATTACCTTGATGATAATTATTGTTTTGTATTTCACTGAATCCATTTATGAGTTTTAAAATGGGTAATGTGAGTCTTGGGAGTGTAGATTTTTGACTACTTAAGAATGTAAGTATATTACCTTTATTATTATTGTTGTTTTGTATTGCATTGAATCTATTTATGAGTTTTAAAATGGGTAATGTAAGTCTTCGGAGTGTAGATTTTCGGCTATTTAAGCACGTAAATATGTTACCTTAATTATTATTATTGTTTTGTATTGCATTGAATCCATTAATGAGTTTTGAAATGGGTAATGTAAGTCTTGGGAGTGTAGGTTTTCGGCTATTTAAGGGCGTAAGTATATTACCTTGATGATTATTATTGTTTTGTATTTCACAGAACCCATTTATGTGTTTTAAATTGGATAATGTGAATGTGTTTCTTTTAATGTGTTAATTTCGACTATTTAACGACGTAAATATATTACCTTGACTATCATTGTTTTGTATTTCATTGGTCTTCTCTGAATCTTGATGGCTTGGGAGTAAAAAATATTTTTTGAATTACAGGTCTTAAAACGAAAAAAAAAGAACAAAAAAGGAAAGAAAACGACATAAATATAGAACTACATATTCTAACACACAAAAACACCAAAATAAAACACATCGAATAAAACAAAGAAAAAACAATTCCCAAGTAAAAACACACACCTCAGAACAGAAAACAAGAACACACACAAAAACAACAAGAAAACAAGAACAAAAAAAAACAAAAAAACACTTTGAAATTACAAACAACTCAAAAACGAAAACAAAAAAAAAAAATCGCTTTGAAATTATAAACAAGCCAACCCGCCATTTACGTTCCATCTAACCTTACCTCCGCCCGCCAAGAAACAACTCAAGGGCCAATTTCTCGGCCGAATGAGTATGTGCATCCATTGTCTTTTCTAAATAGACACCCAACCTCATATTTCGGCTATGGATTCAGATGATATGAGTTATAAAGCCAGCTATAATCTGTGTTCTTACGCTAATTGTATGCTGATTGGCTGGGGATATCGGTCGTTGTGGTTGGCTGGTTAACAAGGGCGGTTTCCAAAGCGCAAGGGATATGGTAGGGGGGGGGGGCGGGGGTGTGGGGGTTGTGGGCATAGAAGGGCTGTTTGGGTATGATGGGCGTTTTGTTTTGTTTTTTTTGTTATTCTGGGGGGGGGGGGGGGTTATTGTGTGTGTGTTGTTCATGTGGCTTTTCTGTGTGTTTTTTTTTTCTTCGTTCGTTAT
>NC_091552.1:4398583-4406083 GCF_042767895.1 Penaeus vannamei
TATCATTATCATTACTATTTTGATTATCATTATTATCCTCATCATTATCATTACTGATATTATTATTACTAATTTCATTATCATTATCATCATTGTTGATACTGTGATTATTATTATCGTTGTTGTTATTACTATTATTATTGTTATTATTATTATCATTGTTATCATTATTATTATCATTATTATTATTATTATTATTATTATTATTATTATTATTATTATTATTATTATTATTATTATTATTATTATTATTATTATTATTATTATCATTATTATTATTATCATCATCATTATCATTACTATTATTATTATCATTATTATTTATATCATTATGGCTATTATTTCTATTACTATCATTATCATTATTATCACTATATTGATTATCATTATTATTGTCATTATCATTACTATCAGTGTTGTTATTGTTATCGTTATTAATATTATTGTCATTGTTACTATTACTATTATTATCATTATTGTTATTATTATTATTATTATTATTATTATTATTATTATTATTATTATTATCATAATTATTATTGTTGTTGTTGCTATTACTATCATCATTATCATTTTGTTATGATAATCATTATTTCTTATATCATTATCTTTATTATGATCATCATCATTATCATTATTGTTATCATAATTATAGTTTTCATTATTATCATTATCCTCATTATTACTATTATTTGTTATTATTATTACCATCATCAGTATTACTGCAATTATCATTTCATCATGATCAATAGTGTCATCATCATTATCATCATTATTAGTATTAGTATCATCACCATTATCATTAATATTATCATTATTGTTCTTATCTTTATCATCATTATTATTATCGTTATCATTGGTAGAAATATCAAGTATCATGATCATTATTATCATTATCATTATTTTAATTTATCCATTTTGTTATCATCATCATTATTATCATTATTGATATCTTTTATTACTTTTGTTATCATTACTCTCATTATTACTGTTATTGTCATTACATCATCATTATAATTTTTACAATCATTATCATTATTATTGCTATAATCATCATCATCATTATTATTATTATTATTATTATTATTATTATTATTATTATTATTATTATTATTATTATTATTATTATTATTGCTATTATTATTATTATCATTATCATTATTATTATTATCAGTATCATTATCATTATCATTGTAATTATTATCACTGTTACTATTACTATTATCATCATCATCATTATTATCATTATCATTATCATTATCATCATCATCATCATCATCATCACCACCACCACCACCACCACCATCATCATCATCATCATCATCCTCATCATCATCATCATCATCATCATCATCATCATCATCATCATCATCATCATCACCATCCTCCTCCTCCTCCTCTTTACTATCATAATCATCATCATCGTTATCATTAGCATTATTGTTATCATTACTGTAATAATCACTATCATTTTCACGTCTATTGTCATGGTTCTCATAATCACCATTACATTAATATCATATTTAACACTTTTTAGAGAATTAATTGAGAAACTGACACGTGTAATATCTTGTCCTGATAACATTAATTTCGAAACGTTTACAATTTCATTTGATTTCATATTACGAATAAAACTACATCCATACACTGATATCTAATAAACTGAATTATTTAGAAATTAACTGAAGATTGCAATGATACAGGCAGTAATAATGATTAATTTTTAAACTTTTATCAGTACCAAGAAAGCCGGCAGGTGACTTATAGAACCAGGTGTGGAAAATTACACTTTTTTTCCTCTGTAAGTGCATGAGTCACTGCATCTCATTACCAAAAATTATGGTTCGTAGAATTGCAATATGTGGAACAGATTGCCTTGGTGTCGTTGAAAAAAATGAAAAAAAAAAAAACGAAAAAAAAAAATTTTCTTTAAATGATGAACATGATAATGATATATCTAACGTATATGTCCGGTTTAAATCACTGGATATTCTAAATATTTATCAGGCCACTTTAGAGAATAAAACGATCATTTGAGAATTAGATTATATTTCTGAATGAACACGAATGCTTATTGAACTGTAGTAAACCCTTATGTCATTGCAACCTTGATGTAGTACATTATACACGTTTGCATAAATTTATTCATACCGAACAATAAAAAGACCAGAGAAAATCAGGGTATAGTTCAAACAACTGATTCTTAATTTCTTATCATTTGAATTATATCGGTAAAATAAATAAAATAGAAAAACATGAATGAAAACGAGAAATAAAATCCACTACGGAAGCCGGATTTAAAACCGCTCACCTGCATTGCGGACGGGAGGAAGCTGTTTTTTATTTCCGTAAAAAAAAATAACGAAATTCACTTACACGGGAGACGACAAGCGCATTCTTTGACATACACCGAGTAAGTTTGTATTTTTCTTGCTGTTTTACTATGTGGGAGTAATGACATATTTGGAATAAGCCGAGAAATAAGAACAGGTTTGGGTTACTGTTCCATTGAGTGAGTTTGACATATGTTTTCATGTAGTGTTATTATGTTCCTATACACGATATATTAAGTGTTTTTGTGTCATTTTATGTAATATTTGATATAAGCCCTACAGTTACTTTCAAAGAAAATCATATTCTCTTGTTAAACACCTTATTTTATTGCCTTATTGTCGAAAAATCGTAAGATTGGGACTCCATAGTTGGCCAGGCCGGGTGGGAAAATTTTACAGCACTTGAAATATATGCTCTGCACACTTGAAATGACAGCTGTGCAAGTGCCATAAATCAGAAGGATACTGCAATCTATTTGTGCAGACATGAAGAGCTCGCTTAAGCAGGAGGTAATTTTAAAAAGTCCAAACAGATGTTTGGGCGATGGGAACTCAGCAGAAGGATTTGCAATTTTGGGGGTATTTTGAAATGATCAAGGTGGAATGAATCTGATATTCGTATATGTAGGAAGTCTAGTTATTGAGATTGTCATCCCCTTCCCCTCATTCCTTCTAGCAGAGGAGACATGCGAGTGTAGACAGACCATATACACTTATCTGCGCATGCGCCATAATACACCATGTGTCGTCTGCACTGCACTTAGTGGTACCCAAAATATAAAGACCACGCGAATATACCGTATATTGCAGGATATTACATTGAAATTCTTACAGATAGCTTTATCAAATAACTATATTAGTAATGCAATAATCATGGTCGAGTTGCAAGGGTGGATAATTATAAACTGTATCGGTTTCCAGCGAACTTTTGTAAGCAGTGGACCATCATGGCCTTTTAGAAGAGCAGACAGAGTTAACCTTAACTATGAGTTCCTATCATTTCATAATTACTGATTATACATAAACAGAACAATTTACCTGATTTGCATGTAATTTAGCTTTTATAGATCATTATTATTATGTTTCTCACAGTGCTGGTGATTAGATATTAGCAAGAATAAATAACATAAGCACAGTAGAGGGCAATGCCGTTATGTGGAAGATGAATTAAGGACGCTGTTTAATTAGGGATATGATGTTATTGCGCAGTGAATGAGCTTAACTGTACAGGAATAAATCAGTATATAAAACGTTCTCAATTTCATGCGTCATATTTGTTTTACCTTCTTATAGGCCTACAGCAATCTATATTCATGCGACACCAGCATAAATATAGATTCATATATACTCCCATACATTAGTATATTAATAATGTTATCTGTAAGAATTTCAATATAATATCCTGCAATATATGATGTATACACGTGGTCTTTATATTTTGGGTACCACTCAGTGCAGTGCAGACGACACATGATGAATTATGGTGCATGCGTAGATAAGTGTACACAGTCTGTCTAGACTCGCATGTGCAGAGGAGCCAGTGGGGAATTGAGCTCTTGGGTTTGAGAAGGGCTATATAAACAGAGTGGCTATATTTATGGTAAAGATCACTCAGAGGCTAGATTTATGGCACTTCCTCTTGTGCATGCTCATCAAGACATTCAGTGCCATAATCCAAAATAGTTTGGCTATCTTTATGGTGCTTGTTGGCTATTTTTGCGGCATATGTACAATCGTACGGCAGCACTGAACTCGTATCTTTCACAAAGAAATATTTCCAATCTTTTGCCATTCCATCTTGCGTTGTGAAAAAGCAATCCTTCAAAAAGGTGCTGAAGGGAAGAAATGGATTGTAAGAAAGAACTACCGGTAACATTGCATAACATTATTGGATGTCCCATTTATTTTTCTGCATGAACTGCGTGTATTGTTGTAACTAAAACAATCAACAATAGGCACCCTACACTGTTGTTTGTACCCAAATGCACTCCAGCTGCAGTGCAGAAGAAAGTACACACACCACAACACCACCACTAGTGTGCAGTGCAGCCCTAGGCCTGATGTGGAAGGCTTGTATATCTCAGTAGTTCATATTATGTATGATTATAATAGAGAACACATCAACTCTGATGTTTTCATAATTCTTTAAAGTATGGATGCTCTCCCCAGAGACTAGGCTAAGTCCTCAATTCCACATCAAAAAATATATTCATCAATCTAAGCTGCTGTGATTAGGCATGCCTGACCATAGGGGAGGGTTGATGGGGGGCACTGCCCCCCAACATCCCCTGGGAAACATTGTCTTCACCTTGTATGGACAGCAAGACAGAGCTGAAACTCAAGAACACTGAGTGAACTTAGACTGAGAGCAGCGCTTTCTGCGACCTTTTTCCTTTATTTGTGGCATTACCTTTTGTGTCTGCAAATTATTTCATGCACTGAAGACTGCAACATTATATCCTCTACAAGAACAGCTCTTCTTATTGTGCATGCTCACAGAGATGAGAATGTGTAACAAGAAGAGCTGTAAAGCTAGCCTCTGAAGAAATCTTAACAGTGCTGTAGATATATCCAATGTGTTAGATTTAATACAGCTGATATGTCTCTTAATGTGAAATTTATAGCTTTGTATCTCTTGACACACACATGACCTACCATATGTACAATGATTATCTTTGCCTCCACACGAAACGATGCTACAACAAAAAGGGGTAATTCTTAACAGTACAGAGGCACTCACCAAATACTAACTCTGCAACTCCATGTCACTAGATTTATTCAGTGATATTAATTGTTGTGATTGTCCACAGTGAATGTTGATGGGGGGCACCCCGATAAACATTGTGTTCACCTTGGTAGCCACGACATCAAAGAGCAGAATCAATGAGTGGTCTTAGGCTATGAGAGGTGCTTTCCATGATCTTTTTCCTTTATTTGTGGTTTTACTTTTCAAGTCTGCAGTTTTTTTATTTGTACTATTATTATTATTATTATTATTATTATTATTATTATTATTATTATTATTATTATTATTATTATTATTATTATTATTATTATTATTATTATTCTATTAAGCTATATAATGAGCCACACTGAAAAAATTGAGATTTATACCACCAAAGGTATCAGTGCAGGTCAAGATACAGCTAAGAAAGAATGAATAAAAGAAAATCAGCTAATTATGTAAGAAAAACATGTTAGCTGACGTTTTAAATTTATCAAGAGTCGAAGAAGTTACAATCTCTGAAGGCAATCTATTCCAAAGTCTACAAATAACAGTAAAAAAGCATCTAGAAAAATTACTTGTAGACGATCGACTTACATCAAATGTCATTGAATTGAGAGTCATAGAACTTCTGGTAATTCTTGCAGGTTGATAAAAATCAGGTAAAAACTTATAGAGGGGATGTGAATTATCGGTTACAATCTTGTATAAAACTGAAAGAGCCCCAATAACTCTACGATGTCCAATGTCCAAATTTAAGTCAGACAGGAGAAATTTAATAGAATCAAAAGAACGATCAAGCAGTCTTAAGTGTGAGTCTGCAGCAGATAACCACACAGAAGAACAATACTCAAAATGAGGCAGAATAAAAGAAAAGAAGCACCTACGTGTAATGTTGTCATCTTCATAGATTTTCTTGCATTTGCGAATGATGCCTAACTTTGATGAAATTGCCCGGGCCATATTCCTAATATGCAATTCAAATGTAAGCTTTGAATCAAAGGTTACACCTAAGAGCTTCAAGTTATCCATCGAAGTGATTAAGACTCCATTAATCAGCAGACTTGGATGCTGAGGCAACTGCGTTTGAGATTTCTTTAGACTTAGTAGGATTTAATTTCATGCCCCACCGAGAGCACCACGATTGAATCATCATCAGGTCTACAGTGAGACTGTCAGCTACTATTTGCCTAGTTGCTGGAGAAGGAATATCAGCATAGAGAGAAGTATCATCAGCATATGCTAGCATTTTATTAGTAATGCCAGACCACATTTCGCTTGTATACAAGATAAAGAGCAAAGGGCCAAGAACACTACCCTGAGGAACCCCAGAAGATACATGAGAATACAAGCTAAAACTACCATCAACATGAACACGCTGCTGGCTACTAGTTAAAAATTCAGTTAAGATACTTAAAACTTTACCACCTACACCAAAAGACTGTAACTTAAAAATTAAACCCTTGTGATTAACAGTGTCAAAAGCTGCACTAAAATCCAGCGAGACAAGTCTTGACTCATGACCCTTATCTAAAGCAGACTGCATTTCATGCACCAACATAAGCAGTGCATCATTGCAGCCGAATCCCTTTCTAAAACCAAACTGAGTCTCCGGAAGAAACGGTCTCAAATGTACAGAAAGACATTTGACCAGCAAACGTTCAAAAACCTTGGATAAAATTGGTGTAATTGAAATAGGCCTATATTCAGTAGGTGAAGACTGTAGTGGGCCCTTGGGAATAGGGGTAACATTACCAAAGCGCCAGGAATCTGGAAATGACCCTTTACGAACTAAAATGCGTAAGATTACGGCTAATTTAGGAGCTAATTGGACATTTAGTCTTTTTAAAATCAAAGGAAACAAGCCATTAGGGTCTACTCCACCATATTCATCTAGTTCAGATAACAGATACTTGATTTCAGAGGACCTGAAAGCAAATGAATTAAAGCATGGCAATGGGTGACATGAAGGGGGAAGTTCAGTATCTTCTAAACTTTGTTTTGAAATAAAACAATCTGCTAACAAAGTAGCTTTCTCAAACAGTGACTACAACCTTTTTGTCCTCTGCAAAAATATAATTTCCAATTTCTTCTGGCCTACATCCATACCTTAGATATAAACATCTTTAACATGTAATCTTGTTGTGTGGAGCTTTGATTGGGTTAATTTTTTTATGAGTACCTATGGTGCATTGCCAATGTATATACTGTAGTGCAGCCTACACAGCATATAAGCATGTCTGTACAACTGGCTTTCAACTGCCTCAAACAATTAAGGGTTTGAACCCAAGCATAAACACAGTAGCGTGTATACAAAAATGAAAATGAAAATAACTGCAAGAAATTAAAATAAATCGCAATGTTTTGAACTCTTCACTAGTTCCTCTTCAGGCGAACAGTTGACTCAAATAGATACATGTGACCATTTCTGTTAATTATTCA
>NC_091552.1:4411083-4423583 GCF_042767895.1 Penaeus vannamei
GCTTGCCTGGTGGTTCCTCTCGCAACTGGAATGAGTATGGTGCTTTGTCTTTTGACCGTTAGGCAGCAACGGCCAGGTGCAAAGTACGTCATCTGGCCTCGTATTGACCAGAAGTCCTGCTTTAAGGCCATCATCACAGCAGGTAATGTTTTCCTTAGAAGTGAAGTCATTTTTTTCTGAAACTTGCTATGAAGGTTATGATAAAGTAAAGAGATAATATGTTGATAAGGAACTTAATTCAGGTCTGTAATTGATTTCCTTATTTTTATTATTCTTCAAGGATTTGAACCAGTTGTGATTGAGAATTGCTTGGATGGGGATGAATTAAGGACGGACGTAGCAGAGATTGATCGACAGATTACAGCCCTGAAGCCCGAGTCCATTGCTGCAGTAATGACAACAACAAGTTGCTTTGCTCCAAGAGGGATTGACAAGCTTGAAGATGTAGGTCTTATGTTTCATACAGATATTTTTCTTGTGAATGATTCTTATATTTTTATTGATAGTAACAATGGTAGGAATAGTAAGAGGAATGAGTTCTAGTAGTGATAAATACATTTTTTGTTGTATATTATGTTTGAGAAGTATTTTAATTTTTTTTCTTCTTTTTTTCTTTTTTTCTTTCACTCTCACTAACTAATCTAATTTACAGGTTGCTCGGTTATGTTCAAGATATGGGGTTCCTCACATTATAAATAATGCATATGGTGTCCAATCAACCAAGTGCATGCACCATATTCAGGAAGCTGCAAGGTAAAGAAATAAGAAAAGTAGACTACAGTTTTTCTAATAAGGTTATTTTGTATATTGTGATTTAGTTATCATTAATGTGTTGAATATGGATATTTAGATACTCCTTGCATGTAAATGAAAATAGGGAGAGACTGCCTATTTTCTTTATTCATAGGAAATAACAATTGTATTTTGATGCATTTGTATCAAGAAATATGGATAGTTAAAAGACTATGATTTACCAGGAGGTATGTCTAAGTGGAGGAGGAAATGTTGGAAGGGGAAAAGATCTAGTGTTAGGCTGAAATAAGGATGTTACTTCACATTCACTACATTTCATTCATAAGAAGATAGAAGCGGGAAAACTCAACTCTGCAATTAGCTCTGACAGAGGAGAGCTTACAAAGAGAAGGAGGGTATGGGTTTCGATAGCCTGGGTGTGACTGAAGGAAAGTTGCCAAACAGTACCAGTAATACAGCAATATAGCACTCCTAACCTAATAGCGATTGGTAAGATATTTGGTAAAGGACGTGAGTACAGTAATGGGTGGTGCTTCATGCCTGGCAATTGTCCAGCTCATGTTAAGGCCCATGAGGCCACATCTTGGGACACTGACTCATCATATTGTGAGAGATCACATATTTTTGATTATTCACCGACAAGAGTCGAGTTATACCCCACATAAAATGCACATAAAATAATGTACATCTTGAACTATCCTTATTTTTGTTTAGACAACTACTTGCAATTATTAGTTACAAGGATAGAATTTTCTTGATTTGGATATGATTGGTTTACAAGTAAACAGTTGCAGTTGCAGTACTTTGTACTTCCAAGAAGTACAAAGTAGGTTAGTTTTCTTTAAGTACAAAGAACTTCTATTGCTGAGACTTTGTCTTAGCATCATATGATTACCTGTGTTAGCACTACAGGTAACTTAAAACAAATTTTGGTGTCTACAGGGTAGGTCGTGTGGATGCCTTTGTGCAGAGCACCGACAAGAACTTCATGGTTCCAGTTGGAGGAGCTGTTATTGCAGGATTTGATAGCGCTTTCATCCAGCAAGTGGGCAAAATGTACCCTGGTAAGCAATCAATCTGATATTGAGCTGTTCAGTTATATTCTTTGCAGCAGCATCAGACACATTCTGCTGGTCTTTCAGTAATTAATAACTCAATCACTGCTTTCTTCCTTCATTTCAGGACGTGCATCAGGCAGCCCTGTGGTGGACCTTTTTATTACGTTGCTCTCCATGGGTATCAGAGGTCACAAGAAATTACTAGAAGATAGAAAGGCGCTGAAGAGTCTCCTAACTCAGCGAATGGAAGGAGTTGCTGAGAAATATGGTCTTAGAGTTCTAAATACCAAAAATAATCCCATTTCCATAGGTGAGTGAAGGATATTTAATATTTCAAAAAAGGATTCTTTGTCATATGAAAATTGTTGTTACTTTGTTATAGGGATTTCATGTTTCTTTAGTATTACATTTGCATTTGATACAGCCAAGAATGTAAAAGACCTATATGCTTATTTTATTTCACTATATCTAAGAATTGCTTTCAACAGCTATGACTCTGCCGGAAAATATGAACATACCACTGACTGAACTTGGGTCAAGATTGTTCCTCCGAGGTGTATCAGGAACAAGAGTCATTAGAACATCGGATGACAAAATGATTGCTGGCACGAGATTTATTGGTAAGTTTTCCCCTGTTGTAATACCTAAGCTGGTTGAGCTTTGAAGAGAAAATCTTTAGAGGAAAATTTCAGAGTGTTTGTCCACTGGGTATTATAATGAGTGAAGAGAGTTGAAACCGAATAGAGTAAAGAGAATAGGAATAGAAAACATAGAAAAGGAAGGGGCTTGACAAAAAGAGAAGCAATTACTAGTGTTCCAAATTCATAGTTTTTACTTGGTTTAAAGTTAAGTGAAATACATTCACTTTGTTCATTAGATTAGAATTAAATTTCATTTCACATCTGTCATTCTTGAATTTAATTTGTAGATTCCTAATTATTGGAGAAGCCTGGAGGTAAGTCATTGAAGTTTTATGGAGTTTATAAGGACATATATGTATTCTGTTGAGGAAATGAAGGTGGTGAATGATAATTGGCTCAGTTGTTTCAGTTTGGAAGAAATCTAGGAGTTGAAAGACATTTTCCACTTGATAGGGATAGTTATTAGAGGTGTAGACACCTTATCTTCCAGCAAATGGAAAACTTACTACAGGTAACGGGGTTGCAGATCATGGGGACAATATAGAATCGCAAGGACTGGGAAATTTGTTAATGGTGAAATGTAGTGGTCTCCGATTGCCTGGAGGGAGGTTTAGTGGGAGAAAAAAACACCAGATCATGCAGGAGAAAGTCCAGTGGGGTAGAATGAAGCCGTACTTAGGGATAGAAGGCTTGGAATAGCTTACTCTGGTTGTGAGGCTGGAAGTAAGACATTAAACAATACCAAATTTGCAGATTCCCTTACTATGCCCTATTTACACCATGATAAAGGGTCTATAGAAATATCCTGTCTATAAGGGGAAACTTAAGGCGTTTTAAGTAGGGAAAGTTCTTGCCTGAAATTTCAAGCGTTTTTCTTGCTAACTCAAGCATTTCGCTTGCTTTCTCAAGCGACCTCCGTAGATGGCTAGACTTGCACTTGCTAAGTCAAGCGGTGTACCGTCACCATGGCAACAGCGTCGGTTGCGTACCGTACTGGTCATGATCCTTCGAATGCAGGCATTGGCCAGGAACTCAGCTTAATATCTTATCAGATAAATAATTTTTTCACGGGATCTGATTCTGTAATTTTCTTAAAATTATATTCAAAGAAATTGAAATTAACTGAAAACGAAAGGAGATAATGGAGATTATGGGAATAAGATGTGTTTTACTTATAAATAATAAATCATTATGAGATGAACAATTTACCTCTTACTGTACTGTTACTCCTCATCTATCTAAATTGAGAATATATCTGCTATTCTATAAAATAAAGAATATTTCAAGTGAAAAAAGTCTGAGGAATTCTAGCAACATTCTTCTCTTGATATTGTATTCGATGATTTGTTATGTTTAACCTCATAAAATCGGATATATGGGAATGGGTAGGCCTATATTTTAATTCAGGGATATTCATTTGTTTTGATAAGGTGTCAGAATGAAAGGGCTGCCAATCGGAAATGTGTGTCATTGTTTTTAGAGGCACTTTATATGAATATAGGAGAAAATACCTCGCTTTGTTAAGATGTTTGGGTAGATTTACGCTGCCATCTTGATGCGGCGTTAGCTTGTCAGCTGTTTTGAAATGCGCACTCAAACTGTTACCAACTGCCAATGAAATAAATCTACTTGTCTATTGCTGTTAAAACCCAAGTATGTATATGCTGTGTGTTATTTTGACATTTCTATGTTCTCCAATAACTGTTATGATTTGTACTTTATAGAAAAACACTTCCACATGTCTGGCATCACTAAACAGGGCCTGCCTGCCTTGGAAAGCGTTCTAAGTAGGGAACGGTACAGTTCTTGGCCTATTGGCAAGAATTCTTGCTCAAGCGCTCCCCTGCTTAAAACGCTTTTAGTTTAATACCTGATTCAGGTAGTTCTGACCTTTAGGGTTAAAGACAGCATGTAGAGATCTTTTTAATACACCCGTTTTATGCTGTAAAGTACCCAGTTAACCTAAATCCACTTCTTGAGAAAATTATTTGAATTTTATAATTTCCAGGTTGGGGCAGTCATTCAAAAAGTTATCCATATGCATACCTGACTGCTGCTGCAAGTATTGGCATGACAGAAGAGGACGTAGACCTCTTTATCCAACGTCTTGACAAGTGTCTGGAGAAGTTCACAGGCACAAAAAATACAAAGGAAACATATGGATCAGAGAATGACGTGACAAGACGGGATTCAAAATCGTACACAAGAGGAAGCAAAGGAGAAATCAATGGCTAAGTGTGCAGATATTGAAAACAAAGGAAGGAGAGGAAGAGGTAAAATAATTGTGTATTAAAAGATAAATGAATACACAATATAGATACTGAAATGTTTCTTCAATACTTGCATCAGACGTTAGTTTAAAATGCATGGTTTAGAATAGTGGCATGATTGTTTGCTGTATAGAGTTAAAATGGCATTGGGCTTGAGGGTAAAGTAACAATCTGTGATCCAGTTGTTTTCCTTGCAAAATAAGTAAAACAAAACATACTGTTGTTTTAGTGAAGGTAGTACATAGTAAAAAGAGACATTAGATGTGTAGTACAAAGCCATCCATTAAAGACTTTTTCCGATTCCTGACTTTTAAACCAGTCGCCAGTAATCTCAAGCTTTAACCAGTATTTGCCTCTCCTACCACAAATAACCACAATGGAAATCAAGTAAAGGTATCTGTTGTCAAGAATGTTCTCACATATGATAACCTACCAAGTTAAGGTGGAGATAATAAGCCAATAAATTTTGCATTTTATTTACCTTGTATGATTTCCATTGCTACATGAAGATATTTTTTATATATATTGTTTCCATGGTATAGATATCTATTTATTTTTTACCTATGTATTGATATCTTGTGTATGTATGTTCACATAAAAGAAACAGTATAATATTTGCAATCTCACTCAGTTACCCTAGAAGCATGGTCAGAATTTATATGCATATATATATATGTATTTTTTTTACATCATGTTTGTAATTACGTGTACTATTTAAAGTGTATCCATTTACTCTTCATTTTATCATTTAGTACAGTTTTACTGGCATCAGCTGCACTTTTCCATCAGCACCAAGGACATACCACTAATGCAGCATATACTCTCCAATACTGTAGTATTTGATAGTTAGTACTAACTACAATATAATTCAGGTACCATAGAAGACCTTAAAACTTTACACCAGTTTCCATAGTAAATGAAAGACAGAATAGTAATGTCATCACAAATTCAGTTTTGCTCTGATTATGACAATTGTTAGCAGTTACCAAGGGAAACACCATGATGCAAAAGTAGGTGCACATGATTTGACGATGTGAAGATACCACACCTCATTTAGGGGACACTAGATGTAGCATGGTGATATGTTGGAAAGGTATCTCTGCTAGGTGAAGAATTCCATCGTTATTGAGCATTATGGTTTCTGTGGATGCATATTGAGTTTGTGAAGTGTTAGTGTATGTGTAAGCAACAACCACTGCTTTGAATGTTTATTTTTCACAAGAGAATATTAATCATTGTCAGTCAGAGTCTTCAAAGACAAGTGATTAAATGAGATCAGCAAGAAATCCCTCAACCCTTGGTTTCACTGCTCTTATCTACTTCTGGAACCTTTTAAAAGTGAAGACCGGGATTATGATCCATGTGGACAGAGCTTTGTTTACTATCTAGGGAACTAGGAACACTAAACATAGAGGGTTCATAGTCTAGAACTAGCTATGGATATTTCAGAGCAGTGAGAACCTATAGTGCATCATATTATGCAGTTATAATAGCAAAAAATGTATGGTTTGATATTTATATTGAATGTTCTTTCTTTTATTTCCCCTCCAAAATATTATGACTCATAGAAACAGCTGATGGGCAAAAGCTCATTCAAGACTGTAGAAAGAACACCATGCATAGATACATTGCTGATCTTGTTTAAAATGGGTTTTATTTATATTAGAGACTGGGCATTACTATTCTTCCTTGTGTTGGCCCATGTAGGACTTCTTTTTTCTTTTTTCAACTAAGAAACTAAAAAGGATAGGAAAGAAACGAGGAAATGAGACAGGCTATCTTGCTCATGTTGCAAATTGTTTTAAAGCCAGTGTTGAATGGAGACAAGCTCAGGAAGACTGGTCGCTGTACAGGAGACTTGGCGCATAGGTGTCTTAGGGCTCAGAGCTAGATAAATTGTATGACATTGGTGTGATGTTTAACCTCTTTGATCCAAATGACATGACCATTATATCAGGAAAAAAATTGGCTTGGATGACATGAACATGCAATGTTGGGAAAATCAGACTGTGGGCAGGGTGACACAAAATTGCTGTTGTGTGCATTTTGGGTGAAGGCTGGGATGACAGAAAAGACGCACCATGGGTGCACAAACCACTTACAGTTTGATTAGACTCATTTGGCATTTAGAAAGAGTTTTTTGCATTATCCTCATTATGTCCATGAGCCATGACTGGAAATGCACCGGCTCCAGGGAGGACGCCATTTCTATGCTTAGCATTCTATTCCTGACCGCCATGACTGGCAGCACAATGTGTATTACAGGAAATTGAGTATTACGCACGCACAAAAAAAAAAGACAGCAAAATTTTACTTACTTTTGTTTTCTTGCACTGAGTTATATACTTCCTAGAGGGATGATACGGAGTCTGTGCAAGGAAAATCGTACATTACCATGGGGATAAAGCAAATCAAATGACAAATATGGATATTGGAAAATGACAAAAAAAACTAAAAATTCTTATGCATAAGAAGAGAAAATAACATTACAAAGGGGATGCATAGAGTCTTGTCACCACACAAGTGTTTGTGTGCACCTGGCCCACAAACCACGCACCTGGCAGAGTGACCGCTTATGTACACCTAATACGTATATATTGGTTCATGTGATTGCTGTGAGGCAATTGGACCCAAGGGGTTAATGCCACTACATCCATCTCTGTGTGTACTCTCCTGCCTTTCTTTTTTCTGGTCATATTTCTGTTTGTAGAAGGCCATTTCTGTCAGTTTGTCTGCCCATCTACATTTCTGTGTGTATCCTTCTTACTATCTATCTGTGTTGTATATATCTATAAATTTGTCTTTTTATCTGTCTGTCTATTACTCTGTGTCTGTGTCTTTGTCTGTATCTAAATCTTTCTGTCTATTCATGTATCTATAAATATATATATAGATAGAAAGATAGATAGGTAAGTTGGAATAGTAGATAGGAATATAATTAATGTGGATCTATACATTCTATGGAAATGTGCTCCTCATACCATGTGCACATCTATATAATTAATTGTTTCAGAATAATTTCCACACAGGAAAATCACATAATAAGTACAGTATTTGCAATATTGTCACAGCAGGACAATATGTCTATGGATAGCTACAGTACACTGTCTTACTATATTGTTTTCTTGTCTACATATTCTCTTTGAGGTGTGGGATTTTCATATTTTGCATAGTGTACTTGCTATATACTAACAAATATTGTTCAAGGTAGCACACAAAGCATTAAATTCATTGCTCACCATTATTCAAGCACAAGCCTACAAAAGTAATTGCCTTATGGACTGCGTTTTTTCTGTACATTAGCTGCTACCTCAAATCTTGTCACTTGCCACTTACACCACTGCCATGAACACTATGTCCCAACTGCATCGGAAACTTTAACAGTGAACAAGCAGAGCTGTAGGCGGATATTCGGGTGATTGATTGTCAGCTGAGTAAACTCTTCCTCTCGCGAAAAGCAGTGTTGGAGGTAGGAGTAAATTGCATCCTAAAAAGTTTGAGAGGGTCATTTCTAAAGAATTTGTTGTACTTTGAAGTCAGTGAATATTGTTAGAATTATGAGGTTGGTTGCAAGTTATAATCTTCTAAGGGATGTTAGGCTAAGTTCAGGGATATTATATTCTACTTCCATATATTTCTATTGTATTTAAGAGTAATATATATCAGAAATTATATATGTTCAATCCTTGAATATTTTTATTTGAGATTTTGAGATATACATTCTTAATTATATTTTTTACAAAGTTTTGGAAAAAAGGGAATGAAAGTGATTACAATTGCTAAGATCTCAGTAGATTAAGATTAAAGGAGCCAGGTAAAGAATTGTATGCTTGATACACTTGTCTTGTCCATACAACTGACATCTATCTTTGATTTTGTGATGTAGAATTGTCAGTGTTCTCGGTTAGGTATGCACATGCAGCGTGCCGTACTTAGGGACACGTAGTATGTCGGTAAAACAGTCTACTTCTAAGATTTACAGAAGGAACCAAATTAGGAATGCTTCCTATAGATTTATAAGTAAGGAGCCTTTAAGAAAGATGGGAGAGTTAGGGCTTTTGAGAAGCACTTGGGAGGAAGTAGATGTATATGTATCTGTATTTATAGATTGCTTTTTTTTTTTTTTTCATTTTTCGATATTTCTTTCTTTATTTTTGATTGTATATTTTTTTTACTGTGGATTGTTTGATGTTTGATTTTTATGCAGAGAAACGAAAAAATAATCTACTTGTCTTGAAAATTCTGGGCAAATTTGATTTCTTTCTCTCTCTCTCTCTCTCTCTCTCTCTCTCTCTCTCTCTCTCTCTCTCTCTCTCTCTCTCTCTCTCTCTCTCTCTCTCTCTCTCTCTCTCTTTCTTTCTTTCTTTCTTTCTTTCTTTCTTTCTTTCTTTCTTTCTTTCTTTCTTTCTTTCTTTCTTTCTTTCTTTCTTTCTTTCTTTCTTTCTTTCTTTCTTTAATGTCTTATCTATTAATTAAAAATTTTAGATTGTATATCACAAAACTTTTAAAACTGATTTCCTATCTTTTTTGCATTAAAGGTGGATTTGGTGAGGAAAGAAAATTGCACATCATTAAGAATTGTTAATATATGTTTATTTGCCATATTCTTTGTAGATGATTTCCAAAATACATTTATTTTCTGTATATACATAGCATCATTCAATTATTGAAGCACTTTCAAGTATATATTTTGTTGTTGTTGTTATTATTGCACTCTCACAGTTGGAGGGTAATGGAATGCAAATGACAGAGGATAATTACAAAGCTTTTTTTTCCAATTTATTTTATTTATTTACTTATTTATTTATTTATTTATTTATTTACTTATTTACTTATTTATTTATTTTCATTGTCAGACTTGTTTTTCTCTGATGTAGAACAAATTTAAACTAGCCAATCTATAGATAGCTAATCTATCTCTAGTAGATTAAAAAAAAAGCAAGAGTTGCAGGCAGTCCCCTTAAGGTGACATTTTCTCTTTCTAGCTTCTCTGAAAGGTATTAATACCAGATATATAATTATCCCAGTTGATGAAAGTCCAAAGTAGCAAGTAACACCAAATGATCATAACCAGATAGTAAATACTCTAGCCATTCTTTAGCGTTGCCGTTTCCATTCCCGCAATCGTTATGCTAGTAAAGTGTTACTCCCATTCTGTTAAGTGCATCTTAGATCGTATTATTCTAATTGGTACATGTGCTATGCCAAAACGTGTATAACATACTGTAATTTAGGTAACCACCTCCTTCCTGTTGTAACCATTAATGTAAACCAACGTCACCATTCCAGTCCAGCGAACCTCACACAGTACAGTTAGTGTCTCACCACTAGTCCAACCATGAATGCAGTACAGATATACCATTAACCATGATATCACTAATGTACCTAAAATCATGTCATAAGTATATTCATCTACTTTAATGCCAGACTCTGATAACAAATAGAGCCAGAAGAGTTCATATAAATTTTCATGTCATCTTCAAGACACGGGTAAACATAAGGTATTATGTAGAATCCAATCGATATGCCAAACCTTGGTAATGATGAAGAAGCTCTGCTATAATTAAGGTTGCTATAAACAAGGAAGACATACATTTTCTTTTGATGCCAGACACAATACATTGCTAATTAAAAAAGTATGCAATCAGTTCATGTTAAGCTACGATACTCCATGTTGACAAATTGCTTTAAATGTTTTGCAGAGTTCTTCACTGCCAGTATTATGTGGTACTTTGGAAAGGTCACTGAACTTTCAGATTACTTGGCTGTGAAACACCTCAGTGTGTAGAACACTGATGAAATATATGAAACATGTTAGGCACATAGTATATCAGTTAGGCATACCATAGAACTGTTTAGATTACTCAAGTGTTATATGTAGTCTTCATCTCATATTATAAATCCTCATTGTGCAGAATATAGATGAAAAATGTAGAACATATGTTAGTTGTATAGTGCATCATTTAGATGTGTCATAGTGCTGTATAGTATATGAAAGTTTGTGTAGATTCCATCTCCGTATATATACAATAAAACTTGTATAATTTGGATTCAGTTTTTTGTTTCATTTCTGTCATATGTAAAAGCTTGCAAATGAAACACCATATTTTTGATGTAGAAAATAGAAAAAGACCCTTTGGTACAAATAAGGAGACTTCTTAGATTTCTTCTGCCACTAACATATTCTATATGTAAAGAACATTTTTAGTATTGACAACCTAAATTCCATAATTCACAAGAATATAATTCCTAAATAAATGTTCATGCTTGTATATAGTAATTATTTATATTATTGGTAATTGATGTAATCTGTACATTTTTCTCTTATCTTCATCTATTTCAAATTGCACAATGTAAAAGTATCAGTAAAATCTCATTTTGATTGATTTACTTCCAGCCATTGCCTCCTTTACAACAAGCCTGAAACAACAAAATTTCACATATAATAATCTATTTACAGATGTTTCGCCAGTGATTCTATGCCCCAGAGGAGACAAACCCCACAGTCCTCCTGTGCGTCCATGATTGTCTTAACAGGAGATAAGAAGTAGATTGAATTTTTTTCTGTTGGCTCAATTGCAAATGTTTTCCCTCGAGGCAATATTCATTTACTGTGGAAGTTATACAATATATTCTTCTGCAACTGGATTTTGGATCCTCTGACGCCATTTTATTTTAGGGATTAATAATCTCTTTAAAATATGAATTATGAAGAGTTGAAAGATGAGACTGTACATGTTTGGAATAATTGTGAACTATATTGATTATGGAGGAGGGTTGACTAGCTGCCGTTCATGTGGTTATTGCTGGTGCTGCTGTCATACTTGTAAGAAATTGTTTGAGATCACCAAGGTTAGTGCCTTTTTATATTAGTATGTAAAGATGATTAGTTTCACTGTACAGCCTTATCAGAATATGTACTGTAGAATCATCTGTACTTACTTCTTTGTAAATCAGTGTCAGTTTTGAAGGAAAAGTTTCTTATTTTGTATATTTCCCTTTTTCTTTTTCTTTTTGCCCTTTCAGGTTGTATGTTGCCCCCTATCTATAGGTGACTCCATTTCTAAGTGGATGTCACAGTTTCTCAGAGGAAAATTAGCAAGTCTCCAACTCTGCTTTCGCAATTTGGACAGAATTCGGACTTTAACTTTCAGAACAACAGTCCTTCCCATCCGCAATAAAAAGGAAAGAGAATGGTCATTTTCCAGTCCTTCCCATCCGCAATAAAAAGGAAAGAGAATGGTCATTTTCCTTTAATAATTTCCTTTGCTCATACTGGACGTCGAGAATGCCAGAAATTGTACAACTTATCTCCTCCCTATGGCTGGACATGTCTGTAGACTTCTGATCAACAGACACAAGGGCATGACTTAGACACTGTCATTTCACAGTCATACGCAAAAGCCTGCCAGACTAAAGATGGTAATATGTAAAGAGTTTTCGATAGCAGGCATCATGTAGAGGCTTATGTAGACGAGATTGGGTTGGGGGAAGGGGATAAGAGTGCTGCTGATTCTTTGAGCATTCTTATTTTTTAATCCCGCTAGTAATTAGTTTTATATCCAGGTAGCTTACTGATTTTTGGTTTCCCTTACCCTTTGCCATATGTGGAAAGTGACTGATTTCATAAATTCATACTGATGTGAAATAATTAAGGTTTTGATGAGGATGTATTTTGTTTGGTAAATATCGTAAGCTGTATTTGAAATGCCCAGACAGTTGAATGGTTAGCCTATTGGATCAGGGTGCTTCGTGGCCCACACTTATATATTCATATA
>NC_091552.1:4448578-4451078 GCF_042767895.1 Penaeus vannamei
GAGCGAGAGAAAGAGAGAGCGAGGCAGAGAGAGCGAGGCAGAGACAGAGAAAGAAGAGAGCGAGAAACAGAAGAGCAGAGAGGCAGAGAGAGCAGAGAGCAGAGAGCAGAGAGAGAGAGAGAGAGAGAGAGAGAGAGAGAGAGAGAGAGAGAGAGAGAGAGAGAGAGGGAGAGAGAGAGAGAGAGAGAGAAAGAGAGAGAGAGTGAGTAAGTTAGAGAAAGAGAGAGAGGGGAGGGAGGGAGAATGAGAGAGTGAGTGAGTGGATAGAGAGAGACATAGAGACAGATAGATAGATAGAGAGAAAGATAGAGAGAGAGAGAAGAAAAAGAAGAAGAAAACAGCAGCAGAAAACCTTGTACTCTTTCATGCTAAAGTTTGCAAAAGTACCCACTTATCAAGAGTTAAGAAAAAATAAAACTAGCCATTTGTATATCCTCCCATTATGACTATACGACCCCCATTCTCTATACATTTCTTTTCAATTGCATTTCTAAAAGGTAAACTATGATCCATCCCTTCTCATAATCATTAGAAGAATTAGACAACGATTTTGTCCTGCGTGAAAGTTTCTGAACAAGTACTGTGCGTGCTTGCTTGGTGTTTCTCTCGACTTCTTTGCTTCGTCACAGCTGTCAAGGGCTTGGATGTTGTGGCTGAAGTATCTCAAAGTTTCTCGGCTTTTTTGGAAAGTCATTCACCTCACACACGCACATATATACATATATATTTGCACACAGATACGCACACACATCATACACATACATACATACATACGCAGACACATAAATGTATGCATATATGCATATGTATGTACGCATATACACACACACACACACACGCACAAATATATATATATATATATATATATATATATATATATATATATATATATATATATATATATATATATATACATTTGATCTCTCGCGTAGCGTTTGTCGGTGTTATTAGCGATGATTTAAGTCGGTTCTTTTTCTCTGTGTTTTTCCGTGCTTTCTGTCTGTCTGTCTGTCTGTCTGTCTCTCTCTCTTTCTCTCTCTCTCTCTCTCTCTCTCTCTCTCTCTCTCTCTCTCTCTCTCTCTCTCTCTCTCTCTCTTTCTTTCTCTCTCTCTTTCTCTCTCTCTCTCTCTCTCTCTCTCTATATATATATATATATATATATATATATATATGTATATATATGTCTCCGTCTCTCCAAATGTCTTCATATTGCAAAGTCATCGCGTCGGAAGTTTCGGAAAGAACACGTTATGATATGACCTAATATGACATTTACGAGGCAGGGACATGGCCCGTTTTAAGCCCCTGTTCTATGACCTTTTTCTCTTCTTACGAGACTTTCCGTGGTCTTGGGTCATCTTGGGTCGTCTGGTAGAGTCCCCCCTGGATTCCCGAGTGGCTATAATTTTCTCATTTCTTCTGTATCTCCTCTTCTTATTTTCTTTATCCGAAGGAGGTGAAAGAATAGTAGATAAGAAGGAGGAAGAAAACGCAAGAAGTACGTTAGAAAAAAAAAGAAAAAAGAAAAAGAAAAAGAAAAAGAAAAACATAACATAAATTAGAACAATAAATAAATAAAAAAGAAAAGAACTGCAACCATCCCAAACAAAAAAGAAAAAAAAAGAAAAACAGAAAAGTAAAATAAATAAATAGATAAATAAATAAAATAAAAGCAATCCTCCTCCTTCCTCCCCCCCCCCAAAAAAAAAAACAAAAAAAAAAAAAACAAAAGTAAAAAAAAAAAAAACATATAAAAATGAAAGAAATCCTCCCCCCCTAAAAAAAAAAAAAAACGAAAAAAAAGACAATTAAAAAAAAGCTCAGTAAGACCAAACTCCCTTAGTACACCACCTAAGCATCGAATTACTTCCCTCGGGTTATCTTTCCCTTCTCTTCTCTTTTCTCTATTTTCCTCTCTCCCTTTTTTATCACGTAGTGTGCCATTGCCTTCGCGAAAATACGAGGGGAGACTCAGGAGATACGTTACGTTGTACTCTGACGTATATTATATTACGAAACGCAGAGAAAATTCTGGCTTGTTGACCCTTGACCTTTTGTTCTTGTCACTGGGGTCATTTTCGTTATTATTTGCGTTGTTGTGGTCATTTGCTGATGTGGATATTGTTATTGTGAGGAGTGTTGTTGTTAGTTTTGTTGTTCTTGTTCGTATTATCATACTTATCATTATTATTATTATCATCATTATCCTCATTATCATCATCATTATTATCATTATCATCATTATCTTTATCATTATCATCATTATCATTATCACTATCATCATTATCATCATCATCATCATTATCATTATCATCATCATTATCACTATCATCATTATCATCATCATCATCATTATCATTATCATCATTATCATCATCATCATCATTATCATCATTATTATCATTATTATCCTCATTATCATCATTACCACCATTACCATCATTATCATCTTCCTTACCATCATTATCATCATTATCATCATCATTATCATCATTTTCAT
>NC_091552.1:4453578-4456078 GCF_042767895.1 Penaeus vannamei
ATATATATATATATATATATATATATATATATATATATATATATATATATATATATATATATATATATGTGTGTGTGTGTGTGTGTGTGTGTGTGTGTGTGTGTGTGTGTGTAGAGAGAGAGAGAGAGAGAGAGAGAGAGAGAGAGAGAGAGAGAGAGAGAGAAAGAGGCAGAGATAGAGACAGAGAGAAAGAAATAGAGAAAGACACACGACAAACAGAGACAAAGAACAGAGACCCCACACCAACCCAAACCAAACCCAGCACCAAAATAGATACAAACCCCACAAACAATACCCCCCACCCCCCAATAACAAACAAAGAAACACACAAACAGACAGACAAACACATTTTACACCCCACACACAACGCTGAAGAAGGAGAAGACTCATCAGACTCTGCTACATAAGCTCCTTTCACTTACGAAGGAATAAAGTTTACACAAATTGTTCCAACTTAATATTGTATTATGAGCCACTTGCCTTTATGACCTTAAAGTGCTTTTCTCTCAATTAAATGAATAAATTATCGTGTAAGTGTATATTCATTTATTCATTTATTTATCTTTCAATTTATTTATTTATTTGTTTATTCATCTTTCGATTTATTTATCTTATCTTTATTCTATCTTTCTATGTAATTAACTTTTTTTCCTTGTGTTTGTATATATTTTTCATCTTGAATTATAATTTATTTTTCAGGCGGGATTCTGATTTATTATTTTAATTATCTTTTTTGTATCTTTATTCGAGGTTTGTTTTTTTCTTTGGATTCTCTCTTTGTTGTCTGTCTGTTAAACTGTCTCTTCCTCCTCCTTTCCCTGCCTTGCTCTTTCTCTTTATCTCTCTCTCTCTCGTCGTCTCGTTCTCTCTTCTGTTCTCTCTCTCTCTCTCTCTCTCTCTCTCTCTCTCTCTCTCTCTCTCTCTCTCTCTCTCTCTCTCTCTCTCTCTCTCTCTCGTTGTCTCGTTCTCGCTTTTTTTCTCTCTCTCTGTCTCTCTCTCTCTCTCTCTCTCTCTCTCTCTCTCTGTCTCTGTCCTCTCTCTCTCTCTCTCTCTCTCTCTCTCTCTCTCTCTCTCTCTCTCTCTCTCTCTCTCTCTCTCTCTCTCTCTCTCTCTCTCTCTCTCTCTTTCTTTCTTTCTCTCTCATATCTTTTTTCAAACTTCTCCTTTCTGCTTTCCAATACATCTTTCCTCTATTTTTCCAATATCAGTGGCTTGCTCCCTCTCTCCCGCTGTTGGTATTTCTTCCACGCTTTCCGAGACGAAAACATACTGACGATTTCTTATCAAGCAAAACAGATTTTTTTTTTTTTTTAGACGTATCAGTTTTCACTTCCCTTTTGCTTTTTATTTTTGTTGGTGTTGCTAGTTCCTGTGTTACAATTGTGCTACAATTATTGTTGCTGTCTTTATCATTATCATTATTGTTATTGTTGTTATCATTATCAGTATTATCGTTTACCATTATTATTATTACTAATGACATTATCGTTTACCATTATTATTATTACTAATGACATTATCGTTTACCATTATTATTATTACTAATGACATTATCGTTATCATTATTTCTAACATTATTGTTATCATTATCATTATTAATATCATTATCATTATTATCATCGTTATTATCTATCATTATTATTATTATTATTATTATCATTATTATTATTATTATTATTATTATTATTATTATTATTATTATTATTATTATTATTATTATTATTATTATTATTATTATTATTATTATCATTATTATTATTATTATTATTATTATTATTGTTATTATTATCATTATTATTATTATTATTATTATTATTATTGTTATTATTATTATTGTTATCATTATCATTATTATTATTATTATCATGATTACTATTATTATCATCATTATTATTATTATCATTATTACCATTATCATTTTTATTATTATTATTATCATTATTATCATCATTATCATCATTATATGCATCCTTATTGTTGTTGTTATCATTATTATCATCATTATTATCATCATCGTTATTATTATTATTATTATTATTATTATTATTATTATTATCATTATTATTATTATTATCATTATAATTATTATTATCATCATCCTTATTATTACCATTATCATTATAACTGTTTTTGCCATTGCAATTACAATTATCTTCATCATTATTTTCATCTTTATAATTGATAATGTTGTTGTTTAACAAAAGTACTGTTACCATTACCATTATCATCCTTATCATTTTATTATCAGCATGAATATTATAAGTTCATTATCATTTGATTATTTGTTTATTATGATTGTCATCACCATTATCATTATCATCATCATCATTATTATAATCATTTTCCTCTTCCTCCTCCCCCTCATCATCATCATCATCAATACCATTATCATTATCAATATTTCTCCTTCATCCTTCTACATCTCACTTCCTCTTTATCTTTACCTCTCCCTCTCTCTCTTCCTTTCCCTTTCTCGGTCTGCCTCTTCCCTTCCTTCCTA
>NC_091552.1:4481078-4491078 GCF_042767895.1 Penaeus vannamei
CTTCACGCTCATGTCACGTGACTGAACAAAACATAGCTTTGCCTGACTAAAGATTTTCTTTTTTTTTCTAAACAGAGGAAGACGGAAGAGGAGGAGGAGGAAGAATAAAAGAGGAAAGACTGGAAAGGACGATGAAAGATGAGAAGAAGGAGGAAGAATGAGGGAGGAGGGAGACGAGAAGAAAATGAAAAAGGAGGAAGAGGAAGAGGAAGAGGAAGAATAAGGGAGAAGAGAGAGAAGAGAAAAAGTAAAGGGGCCAAGGAGGACGAGGAAGAATAAGAGAGGAGAGAGAGGAGAGGAAGACGAAAGAGGAGAAGGAAGAAGAAGAACAAAGGAGGAAAGAGAGGAGAGAAGGAAAGAAGGAGAGGAGGAAAGGGAGAAGGAGGAGGAATAATAAAAAAGGAGAAAGAGAGAAGGAGAAGGAGGAGAAGAAGAAAGGACGTAACTAGAGCGAAGTAGGGAGGAAGAGAAGGAGAAAGGGGGAAGGAGAAAAGAGGAGACGAATAGGGCGAGAAAGAGAAAGAAAGAACATGCAGGACAGAGACAGAAAGATGAAATAATGAAAAGAAAGAAAGGTTACTTGTACAAATATAAATAAATAAAGGAGAGACAGAAAGCATGAAAGAAAGAGAAAATACCCAAAAATCAAAAATATAAAACGCGTGACAAAGAACACGTGACATCTACCTGTGGATATTTCTAGTATTCTATATCAGAACATATTATTTTCTACTTTTTTTGAGTTCTCCGTCGTTGTTCACACGCAACCACATAGTTTCAATACGTCGACCTATGACTGTATATTTCAGTCAATTAATCTATAAAGCTTAGATTTTCAATAATCAAAAATGATAATGGTAAATAAATGAATAATGATAATGAATTAATCGATAATAATTGCCGATTTTGTTATTTTTGATAATTTGTGATTTTTGACTAGATTTCAGTCAATTAATCTATAAAGCTTAGATTTTCAATAATCGAAAATATAATAGATATATAAATAATGATAATGAATGAATTAATAATAATTGTCACTTCCTTTTGTTTTTTTATAATTAGTTTGTGATTTTTGACGCAGATCTCAGTCAATTAATAGATTTTCAACATTCGAAAATGATAATAGATAAATGAATAAATAATGATAATGAATTAATTAATAATACTTGTAATTTCATTTTGCTTTTTTTATAATTAGTTTGTGATTATTTACGTAGATTTTCAGTCAATTAATCTTTAAGGCTTAGATTTTCAACAGTCAAGAAATATAATAAATAAATAAATAGTGATAATGAATAAATGAATAATAATTATCACTTCCTTTTGTTTTTGTTTTTTTGATAATTAGTTTGTGAATTTTTACTGTAGATTTCAGTCAGTTAATCTTAGGTTTTCAACAGTCAAGAAAGATAATAAGTAAATAAATAAATAGATAGTGATAAGGCATAAATGAATAATGCTTATCATTTCATTTTGTTTTTTTTATACTTTGTGATTTTTGACTATCAAGTTAATCAAGATAATCGTTTCATCTAATCTTTATGCTTTTAGTTTGTGACGTAAATTTCGTCAATTAAGATAAAAGTAAAGGCATCTATTTTTTTTCTCTCTGATTTCCTCACCTGATAAACTTGTTTCTATGCAAAATTATGCAAATAACACTCCTGATAATATTCTTTTTCGCAAATAAAGATTGCCATTGCAACTATCAAGGCAAACGGACGCGCGCAAACGTTCGCCTAAATCCACCTCGCGTGTTTACAGTCTCTATGCGAACGGCTTATAAAAACGTGTTGGCGGGAAATCCGGTCGTGACGTCATAAACCCCTTTTTAACTCTTTTTTTCGCACTTTATCTTGTCTGTTTCATGCTATGGCGATTCACTGTTCAAAAAAAGAAAAAAGAACACAAAAAATAGAAGAAAAAAATGTCCCCATGATCGCTTTCGGCGCTTAGAAACATACGAAAGAGAAATCAGCTGTTTTTCTTTTTTTTTCTATTTTTGGAGTGGGTGGGTGGGGGAGGGGGGGGTTGATTTTGTAAAGGGAAATTAACTATTTATCATTTTTTTGTTTGATTTTTGGTGGAGGTGTGGGGGAGGGGGGGGGGGAGGGCTTCATAATAGCCTGATTAGGGGTTGATTTGAGCCCGTCCATATTAGGAATTACTTGGATTTTTTCCCCCCGTGTATTAAGCCCTTTCTGTCTGTCTGTCTGTCTGTCTGCCTCTCTCTCTCATTCTCTCTCTCTCTCTCTCTCTCTCTCTCTCTCTCTCTCTTGCTGTCTCTCTCTCTCTCTCTCTCTCTCTCTCTCTCTCTCTCTCTCTCTCTCGCTCTCTCTCTCTCTCTCTTCTCCATGTACACCTCAAATTATTTTCCTAACCATCTATCAACGACCAATTTTCTCTCTCTCCCATTCGTTCTTTCTTCCTCCTCCTCTTACTCTACCTCCTCCTCCTCCTTTCCCTTCTTGTCTATCTCCTCTTCTTCCTTTCCCTCCTCCTCTTTTTCACCTTCTTCCTCCTCCTTTCCCTCATTCTACCTTCTTCCACCTCTACCTCTTTCTCCCGTCCTCCTCTTCTCCCTCCCCTTCCTCCTCTACTTCCTTCTCTGCAACCTCCTCTTCATCCCTCTCCTCTTCCCCTTCCTCCTCCTCCCTCCCTTCCTCCTCTTTTTCGCCCACCCTCCACTCTTCTTCTTCTTCCTCTACCTCCACTACTTCTCCTCCAATCCCCTACCTCCTCCCCCCTCCTCCCCTCCCTTCCTCCTCTACCTCTCCCTCCTCCCCCGCCCTTCCTCCCACCTTCCTTCCTCTTCTACCTCTCCCTCCTCCCTCGCCCTTCCTCCCCTCCCTTCCCCCTCTACCCCCCTCCCCCTCTACCCTCCACCCCCGTCCCCCTCCCCCTTCCCTCCTCCCCTCCCCTTCTACCTCCCCCTCCCCACCCTTCCCCACCCCTCCTCCTTTCCTCCTCCTCCCCCTCCCCCCACCCTTCCCCCCACCCCTCCTCCTCTACCCCCCACCCCCTCTCCCCACCCCTCCTCCTCTACCCCCTTCCATTCTACCTCCCCCCACCCCTCCTCTCCCCCACCCCCCTCCCCCTGCTCCCCCTCCCCCCACCACCTCTTCCTCCACCTCCCCCATCCTGCAGACAGCATGGCCTGCAAGATGCAAGGTTGAGATCTTCCAGCAGACGACTTCGAGGATGCAGATGAACCCCCAATTACAGGGTCTCGTATG
Organism: Penaeus vannamei; assembly: GCF_042767895.1. Lineage (NCBI taxonomy): Eukaryota > Metazoa > Arthropoda > Malacostraca > Decapoda > Penaeidae > Penaeus > Penaeus vannamei. Next base: position 4,484,315 of record NC_091552.1, read on the forward strand.
CTTGCCTGCTTCGCCTAATGATCGTGCTGTGCAAAACTGGTGTAGGGTGAGAGAGGGAGAGAGAGGGAGAGGTGGAGGGAGGGGGAGCGAGGGAGAGTTGGAAGGGGAGGGAGAGAATGGGAGGTGGAGGAAGGGAGAAGGGGAAAGGGGGAGGGGGAGGAAGAGGTGGAGGAGGAGAAGGGGAGGTGGAGAGGGTGAGAGGAGGAATGAGGGGGAGGGGGAAGTAGAGAGGGAAGGAGAGGTGGAGGGAGAGGCAGGGGGAGCGAGGGAGAAGTGGAGGAGAGGTGGAGAGAGAGAGAGGGAGAAGGGGAGGTGGAGAGGAGGAGGGAGGGAGAGGTGGTGAGGGGGAGAGGTGGAGAGGGAGAAGAGGAGGTGGAGCGAGAGGGAGGTGGGAGGGAGAAGGAGAGGGGGAGAGGGGGAGAGGGAGAGGGTGAGGGGAGGAGGGGAGAAGGATAGTTGGAGAGGGAGAGAAAAAAGGGAGACGAGGGGGGGGAGAGATGGAGAAGTGGAGAGAGAGAGAGAAACAGACAGAGAGAGAGAAACAGAGAGAGAGAGAAAAATAGAAACAGAGATAATAAAAAAAAAAAAAAAATAGAAACACACACACACAGACTTACAGACAGACAAACAAAATCACCTTTTACTCTTCCACTCATCAAACTGCTGAATACATCTTTTATCTGGACAATTAATCCTCTTAAAAAAAACGGAGATCTATTTACATATCAATGAATGGTAAAGTTCCAGGCAATGACAACCGATATGTTAAACAAGGCGAATGTAGTCCGCTTATCAGTTTGCTCCACATGGTGTTTATTCTATTTTTCTTCTTCTTCTTCTTCTTCTTCAGTCATTTATTTATTTATTTATTATTATTATTATTTTTTTGGTTATATCTATTTGCTTTGCTTTGTTATTGATGTTGTTGTCCATATATCGATCTTTCATGATATCTCTTAATCTCTCTTTCTTTCTCACTCTTTCTCTGTCTAGCTCTCTCTCTCTCTCTCTCTCTCTCTCTCTCTCTCTCTCTCTCTCTCTCTCTCTCTCTCTCATCTCTCTCTCTCTCTCTCTCTCTCTCTCTCTCTCTCTCTATCTCTATCTCTCTCTCTCTCTCTCTCTCTCTCTCTCTCTCTCTCTCTCTCTCTCTCTCTCTCTCTCTCTCTCTCTCTCTCTCTCTCTCTCTCTCTCGCTCTCTCTCTGTCTCCCTCTCTCTCACACACACACACACACACTCTCTATCTATCTCTCTCTCTCTCTCTCTCTCCCTCTCTCTCTCTCTCTCTCTCTCTCTCTCTCTCTCTCTCTCTCTCTCTCTCTCTCTCTCTCTCTCTCTCTCTCTCTCTCTCTCCATCCCCTTTCTCTCTCTCTCTCTCTCTCTCTCTCTCTCTCCATCCCCCTTTCTCTCTCTCTCTCTCTCTCTCTCTCTCTCTCTCTCTCTCTCTCTCTCTCTCTCTCTCTCTCTCTCTCTCTCTCTCTCTCTCTCTCTCTCTCTCTCTCCATCCCTCTCTCATGGTCGCTCTCTCTCTTTGTCTCTCTCTCTCTCTCTCTCTCTCTCTCTCTCTCTCTCTCTCTCTCTCTCTCCATCCCCCTCTTTCTCTCTCTCTCTCTCTCTCTCTCTCTCTCTCTCTCTCTCTCTCTCTCTCTCTCTCTCTCTCTCTCTCTCTCTCTCTCTCTCTCTCTCTCTCTCTCTCTCTCTCTCTCCATCCCCTTTCTCTCTCTCTCTCTCTCTCTCTCTCTCTCTCTCTCTCTCTCCCTCCCTCTCACGCAAACAAATATCTCCGCATCCATCGCCAGCGCTAAGAGGTGCCTGGAGATAACAGCGTGAGAAATAACATCTAATTCAGCCCCGTAAATTCACTTCCTTTCTTCCCTCTCCTCCCTCCCCTTCCTCCCTCTCCTCCTCCCCTCCTCCCCTTCCTCCTTTCCTCCTGCCCCCTTTCGTCTCCTCCCTCTCCTCCTCCCCTTCCTCCCTTCCTCACTTCCTCCTCCCTTCCTTCTCCTCTTCCTTCCCCTCCTCCTCCCCTTCCTCCCTCTCCTCCTCCCCTTCCTCCCTTCCTCCTGCCTCCTTTCGTCTCCTCCCTGTCCTCCCTTCCGCCTGGCCCCTTTCGTCTCCTCCCTCTCCTCCTCCCCTTCCTCCCTTCCTTCTCCCCCCCCTCCGTCTCCTCCTCTATCCTCCTTCTCCTCTATGTCCCCTCCCCTAACCCCCTCCCTCACCCCCCTTATCCCCCCCTCCGCCCTGACCTTGACTTGGCGAGAGACAGTCGGGAAGCGAGGGAGAGAAAGAAAGGAAAAAAAAGTTTTATTCCACTAATGAAGCGAAAGGAAGGGGAAATAATGGTAATGACATGATTATGTCGCGTCTAATTGTCCCTGCCACCTCCCCCTACCCCCTCCCACCCCTCCCCTTCCCCCCTTTCCATCACTCTATAGTCTAAATTTGTTAACAGAACTACCTGCTGTCCTAACAACACGACTTGCGCCGAGCTTAATGGGCTTTTAAAGAGGGTTGAAATGTTGGGTAATTAGTCCTGTCTTACCTCGACCTTCCCCTCACCTCCTTCTCCTCATCTCCCCTCTCCCCCATACCGGTACACCTCTCCTCACCTCTCCTCATCTCTCCTTATATATTTTTCTTGGGTCTCCCCTCACCGAGTTTTCTCCTTCTCTTTCATTCATGGTTTCTTAGGCTTGTTTCATTCATCTTTTTCCTTTCCTTTCGTTTGGGTTTCCTTACCCTTCTCTCGTTTTTCTTTCTGTTCTCTTCTATTCCCGTTTCTGTGCCTTTCTCTCATCCATCCACTTCTCCCCTCTCTTATCAACCTCTTCTCTCCCCTCATCCGGGAGAGATGGATATATACAGATAGGAACATAGATAGATAGATAGATAAAGAGAGAGAGTAGAGGGCGGAGAAACAGAACCAAAGAGAGAGAAAAAGAGAGAGGGAGAGACAAGAAAGGGAGATGAATAAATACCAAGATATGATATAACGCCCCCCCCCCAAAAAAAAAAAAAATAATAAATAAATAAAAGATAATAAATAAATATATAAAAAATACAAACAAAAATAAAAAATAAAAATCAGACAAACACACACACATACACACATAGACCAAAACAGACACAAAAGAAAGACACACACACAAAAAAAAGGAACACCTCCTCCAACCGCTCCCCAACCCCCACTCCCACCCCCCACCCCACCCCCCATGGAACCACTCAACAGGACCCAAACCCAACCACTAATTATGGCCACTGGGTGTGAGTGCATCTTGCAGGCTTGGCGCTGTGTTGCAGTTGAGGCATCTGCTGCTCGCTTTAATGATGATCGTGATAGTGATGATGATGATGATGAGGAGGAGGAGGTGGATGAGGAGGAGGAGGAGGAGGAGGAGGAGGAGGAGGAGGAGGATGATGGTGATGATGAGGAGGAGGTGGAGGAGGATGAGGATGAGGAGGAGGAGGAGGAGGAGGTGGATGAGGAGGATGAGGGGAGGATGAGGAGGTGGATGATGGTGATGATGATGTAATGGTGATGAGGAGGAGGAGGTGGAGGAGGTGGAGGAGAAGGGGGAGGAATAGGGGAGAGGAATAGAGGGAGAAGGAGGAGGAGGGAGGAGGAGGGGGAGGAGGGGAGGGAGGGAGGAGGAGGAGGAGGGAGGAGGAGGAGGAGGAGGAGGAGGAGGAGGAGGAGGAGGAGGAGGAGGAGGAGGAGGAGGAAGATGATAATGAGAGACAGAGAGAGAGGGAGAGATTTTGAGTGAGAGAGAGAGAGAGAGAGAGAGAGAGAGAGAGAGAGAGAGAGAGAGAGAGAGAGAGAGAGAGAGAGAGAGAGAGAGATAGAGAGAGAGACAGGGAGAGAGAGAGAGAGAGAGAGAGAGAGAGAGAGAGAGAGAGAGAGAGAGAGAGAGAGAGAGAGAGAGAGAGAGAGAGAGAGAGAGAGACAGACAGACAGACAGACAGACAGACAGAGAGAAAGAGAGAAAGAGAGAGAGAGAGAGAGAGAGAGGAAGAGAGAGAGAGAGAGAGAGCAAAAAGACAGAGAACGAGTGATAGGAAGGAAGCGAAAGCGTAAGAGAGAACAAGAGATAAAGATACCAAGAAATACCTAGAAAAAAACAGAAATTCAGAGAGAAAAAAAAGATAGATAAAAGAAAAGACAATAGAAAATAAAATGAAATCACACACACAAAAACGGTGACAAATGACAAATTACCAAAAACAGGATAGCTAATGAAAATAGACAACAACAAAGAATGAGAGATAGTAAAAACTAAAAACTAAAATACAGACCGAAATAGACAATATTTCTCTTTTCTTTTCCTCTTCCTTTCTCTCTCCCGCATCTTAAGGAGACCCCAGTGTCTTGGCTCTTTATTGGCCCGGGAGATCAGCGTTCAACCCAGGGGGGGGGAGAAGGGGAGGGAGAGAGGGAGAGAGGGGGTAGAGGGAGAGGGGGAGAAAGGGAGAGGGGGAGAGAGGGAGAGGGAAGAGTGTGAGAGGTGAGAGGGAGAGAGGGGGAGAGAAGGAATAAGAGAAGAGAGCAAGAGTGTGAGAGTGTGAGAGGGAGAGAGGGAGAAAGGGAGAGGGAGAGAGGGGGGAGAGGGAGAGAGAGGAGGAGAAGGGAGACGGGGAGAGAGGGAGAGGGAGAAGGGGAGAGGGAGAGAGGGAGAGAGGGAGAGGGGGAGAGGGGGAGAGGGAGGAGAGGGAGAAGGGAGAGAGGGAGAAGGAGAAAGAGGGGAGAGGGAGAAGCGAAAACGGGGGAGAGGAAGAGTGTGAGAATGTGAGAGGGAGAGGGGGGAGAGAAGGAGAGGGAGAGGGGGTAGAGGGGAAAGAGGGAGAGGGAGAGAGGGGGGAGAGAGGGAGAGGAAGAGTGTGAGTGTGTGAGAGGGAGAGAGGGGGAGAGAGAGGAAGAAAGGGAGAGGGGTAGAGGAAGAGTGTGAGAGTGTGAGAGGGAGAATAAGGGAAGAATAAGGGAAGAAAGGGGGAGATGAAAAGAGGGGAGAGAGAGGGAGAGGGGAAAGAGGGGGAGGAAGAGGAGAGAGGGAGAGAGAGGGAGAGGGGGAGAGGGAGAGTGTGAGAGTGTGAGAGGGAGAGAGGGGAGGGAGAGGAGGAGGAAGGGAGAGAGGGGAGAGGGGAGAGGAGGAGAGAGGGAGAAGGGGAGAGGGGGAGAAGCGAAAAGGGGGAGAGGGAGACAGGGAGAGGGGGAGAGGAAGAGTGTGAGAGTGTGAGAGAAATGGAGAGTGTGAGAGTGTGAGAGGGAAAGATGGAATCGAGGGGGGAGAGAGGGAGAGGGAGGAGGTCCAATTTCCATCCCACTTACAGTCTTCGAGATACGTTCCCTCCTTATGAATGTGTCTTGAGGGAGTGTGGTACGTGGGGTTTTGGGGATGAATAATTGGGTGTATGATTTGCATGAGGAAATTATTTTCTTTTTAATTTTTTTATCATTATTATTATTTTTCTGTTGTTGTTTCGTTTTGTTGTTTTTATTTTTATTTTATTTTTTTCTATTTTTTTTCATTCTTTTATGTTTCGTTTTGTTGTTGATGGTGGGTTGTTGTTGTTGTTTCTTGTTGTTGCTTGTTGTTGTTCTAGTTTGTTGTTGTTTATTGTTGTTGTTGTTTTTGATCTTATTGCTTCGGCGTGTTTGTTCGTTTGTTTCGTTGGATTTAACTCTGAATTTCTGTTGTTTTTCTCTTTCTTTCTGATTCTCTCTCTCTCTCTCTCTCTCTCTCTCTCTCTCTCTCTCTCTCTCTCTCTCTCTCTCTCTCTCTCTCTCTCTCTCTCTCTCTCTCTCTCTCTCTCTCTATTCCTTCTCTGTACGATCTTTCTTTTCTTCTTCCTTCCTCTTTCTATCTCTTCCCCCACCTCTCTATGTCTCTCTCTCCGTTCAACTCCACTTTTTACTTTTTCTTTCTCTCCCTCCCTCCCTCCTTCCATTATTCTTTCTGCCCCTCTCTCCCTTCCTTTCTCCCTCCCTCTTTCCATCCTGTCGTCCTTCCTTTAATCCTTCTCCCTCTTCTCCCTCCCTACCTCCTCTCTGCCCTCCCTCCTTTCCTCCCTACTTTTCTCCCTCTTTCCTCCCTTCCCTTCCTTCCCTCCTTTCGTCTTCCATACTCCTTCCCTCTCATCCCTCGTCCCTCTTCTACTCTTTCTTCCCACCCTCCCTCTCTCCTTTTCTCTTACCCCCTACTTCCTTCCATCCCACCTCCCTCCCTCCTTCCCTCCAACCTTCTCTCCCTCTCTACTTCCCCTTTCTCTCCTTTTCTCCCTTCCTTCCTCTCTCCCTCCTTCTCCCTTACCCTTCCTCCCTCCTTCCCCTCTCTCTCCTTTTCTCCCTCCATCTCCTCCTCCCTCCTCTCCTACCCTCCATCCCTCCATCTCCCCTCCCTCCCACCTTCTCCCCCTCTTCTCCATCTCCCCCTCTCTCCATCTCTCCCTCCCTCCCACCATCTCCCCCTCCATCTCCCCCTCCCTCATTCTCCTCCTCCTTCTCTCCCTCCCTCCTTCTCCCTTGCCCTTCCTCCCTCCTTCCCCTCTCTCTCCTTTTCTCCCTCCATCTCCCCCTCCATCCTTCCATCTCCCCCTCTCTCCATCTCCCCCTCCCTCCTTATCTCCCCCTCCCACCTTCTCCCCCTCTCTTCATCTCTCCAACCCTCCTTCTCCCCCTTCCTCCCTCCCTTCTCCTTCTCTCCCTCTTCTCCCTCTTCCCCTCTCTCTCTTTTTCTCCCTTCCTCCCTCCCTCCCACCTTCTCCCCCT
>NC_091552.1:4496078-4506078 GCF_042767895.1 Penaeus vannamei
TTAAAGAGCAGAATCTTCTTTCTTTTTTTCCATGTGTGTATATATGTCTAAACACCAGGGCATATATACGCGTTTTAGATTCATGTACGTTTTCATGTACGTATGTATGTATGTTAACACACATACACAAAATTGAATACGAATCAATCTATCAATCAAAAGTATTTGTCTATTTGTGTTTCTCTCTGTCTATCCATCTATCTATCTGCATCTATGTCTGAATTTAACGATCTTAACCGTCTTTATTATAACAATTTCTTTGCCCAGGAAATTCATGTTACTCTCAGACACAGAACGAAAAGGAAAATCCCTTAAGACACGTTATAGCATAAAAAAAACATATATATATATATATATATATATATATATATATATATATATATATATATATATATATATATATATATATATATATATATATATATATATATATATATATATATACATGAACCCATAAATAGATGGTAGATCTCCCTTACGATACGAAAGAAAAAATATGTAACAGACACACACACAAGCTGCTATATAAACCTAAAATCCCTTTTACAACACGAACCTCCCCTTAAAAAAAAACATAAACACAAACCCCCCCACGTAAAAAACAGATCCGTTTTACTGCACAAAAGCTCATGTATTCGGTGCAAGAAGAGGCTATACCCCAACCCTCGCGTTTAGCCGAGAGGGTGAACGCTCTGCTGAACTTGCAGTAGGTTCAAAATAACCTTGAAATCTCTCCCTTAAGCGTAGGCAAATTCCTTCCCCATTTCCTTGCCTCCCCATCCGTAAATACCTTATTTTCCGGCGCTTTTATCCGTTGTCTTTCGTTTCCCTACTTCTCATTAAAAAAAAATTGTTCCTAAAGACCTTTTTGAGTTTTTCCTCATTTGTTCTTCTCGGTTTCTCTCCCATATCCTAATGTTCGCTTCTTTTTCAGTTTCTCCCATATCCTAATGTTCGCTTCTTTTTCAGTTTCTCCCATTTCCCAATTTCGCTTCTGTTTCTTCCATATTCCATTACCAAAGAACTCCCCCCGCGTCCCGTTACCTATAAGTCCCGTATCTCCAATGGCAGTTTTCTTGCCCATTTGCCCATTTGCCTTTGTCTATTCTCCCTATCCACGCTAAACCTCTCCTCTAACCTAGACGACTTCCCCCTTACCCAAGTCCGATTGATAAATCCTCTCGCATCCTCTCCTATCTCTCCCTATCCTTCCTCTTCCATCTCTATTTTACCTATTTTTTCCTCCCCCTTCCCTCAGTGACTTCCTCCACCCTTACGTCACTCCCCCAATTCCAGCGACCTATTTCTCTGCTCCCTACTCCTTCTCCCTTCCCCTTCAACCAACCCTGTATTTCTTACTCCTTCCTGACTACCGATTTCTCACCCTCCCCAACATCCTGGTACCCTCCCTGACAACCCATTTCTTACCCCTTACTCTTCCTCTCCCTCACATACCCTCACCCACCCCTTATTCAGACCCTGAAAACATCCTGGTATCCTCTCCTACCCTTCCCTAACCCCCCCTCTACCCTCCCCTAACACCCCCAAACCCTCCGTTAACCCCCCTTCCCTCCCCTAACCCCCCCTAACACTCGTACCCTCCCCAAACCCCCCTAATCCCCTTCCTCTAACCCCCCGTAACACACACACCCTCCCCCTAACCCCCCTCTACCCTCCCCCAACCTTCATGCCCCCCCTCTACCTTCCCCTAACCCTCCCCTTCCCATACCCTAACCCCCATAACACTCGTACCCCCCCCCTCTACCCTCCCCTAACCCCCCCCCCCCTTACCATCTCCTATCCCTTTCACAGCGATCCTAAGACAGGAAAAGCCCCCTGAATCTTTAGTATTGTAATAGAGGAGCGGGAGGTGGCACGTTCTCATAGTTTGCGAAGGAGAGAAATGTTTCTTTTATCGAGGTTGAATAATGGAGGGAAGGATGACAGCTCAGGTGGATGCTGCGGCAGGCTCTGGGCTCGGGCAGATGTCCATCTCGGAGCAGGGAGAGAGGATGCTGGAGGATGCTAGAGGATGCTACCCTTCAGTTGATTTTTGTACCTCGTTGGGTTTTGGAGGAGGGTGGAGGGTGGTGTGTGTCTGTCTGTGAAAAGGGTTTGTGTCTGTCTGTGAAAAGGGGTGTGTGTCTGTCTGTGAAAAGGGGTGTGTGTCTGTCTGTGAAAAGGGTGTGTGTCTGTCTGTGAAAAGGGTGTGTGTCTGTCTGTGAAAAGGGTGTGTGTCTGTCTGTGAAAAGGGGTGTGTGTCTGTCTGTGAAGGGGTGTGTGTCTGTCTGTGCAGGGTGTGTTCGGCGGTGTGGGGGGTTAAAAGGGAGTTTGTTGTATTTGCTGAAGTATGTACGTGTGTTTGTGTTTGTGTTTGTGTTTGTTTGTGTGTGTGTGCGTGTGTGTTTGTGTGTGTATGTGTGTTTGTGTGTGTGTGTGTGTGCGTGTGTGTTTGTGTGTTTGTGTGTGTTTGTTTGTGTATGTGTGTGTGTGTATGCGCGTGTGTGTGTGTGTTTGTGTTTGTTTGTGTGTGTGTTTGTGTGTGTGTGTGTTTGCTTGTGTGTGTGTTTGTGTCTGTGTGTGTTTTGTGTGTGTTTGTGTGTGTGTGTTTGTGTGTGTGTATGTGTGTATGTGTGTGTGTGTGTGTGTGTGTGTAGTAATGTGTTACGAGTTTGTGTGCGTATCATACAAGCTTCATCTGTTGGCGCATGTGTCATGTATGTACCATACATATTCCACACGCTGGCTTCTGCATCATGCACGTTTCATGTACACAAAAAAATGGAAAATAACAAAACTTAACCAACACTCATTTTCATCAATGTTCATAATGATATTTGATAAAAAATATACAAAAAAATACCAGGACAAAGCTCAACAGAAGGTGCTGCTGAACAAATGTTTGCCTATCTACACAAAAGCGTTTTGTCAAGGTTCATGGATGTGCACACGCGGTCATGACTGACGAGAGAGAAGGTCAACACACTCGAGCATTTATAAAAAGAATTCTGCAATGAATGGAAAAAAATGCGAAGCGTCTAAGTAGTATGAATATCATTTCTTATTCTTAGATTGAGCAGAATTAGGAGAGTGACGGAGGGAGGGAGAGAGAGAGAGAGAGAGAGAGAGAGAGAGAGAGAGAGAGAGAGAGAGAGAGAGAGAGAGAGAGAGAGAGAGAGAGAGAGAGAGAGAGAGAGAGAGAGAGAGAGAGAGAGAGGGGGGGGGAGTGAGAGAAATAGATGTACAAATGGATAGATAGACAAGCAGACAGATAAATAGAAAGATAGATAATGAAATTAAGAAATAATGCGGACATTAAAAACACCTTTTTGATCATATTTTTTATGAAAGGTGTACACACACACACACACACATACACACACACACACACACACACACACACACACACACACACACACTCATACACACACACACACACACGCACACACATAGATAGATACATAGATAGATAGACAAACAGATGGACAGACAGATAGATAGATAAAGATATAGACATACACCATATCTATACATGCTGCAAAATAAAACGTTAAAATGCAGTGCACAGGAGATACACACAGGTACAAGCACACCCGAAGCAAGGTATATATGCCCACAATCCCACACCTGTGTCTAACCACATACAAAAACACATACCTGGATGTGGTATACCTTTTTTCCCTTTAAATTGCCTCCGCTTAACTGGAATCTGGAATTTTAGTTTTTTTTACATATTTCTCTTTGTGTGGTGTTTTCGTTTAGTTTCGTATACGTTTCTTTGTTTATAGTTTATGGAGTTTATATCACTATCTTTTTTTTATTGTTGTCTGTGTTTATGTAGTTTATATCACTATTTTTTATTGTTGTCTGTGTTTCTGTAGTTTATACCACAATTATTCTTATCATTGTCATACACATTTTTTACCGTCACTATAACAACTACTATTAGCTCTATCGCCATAATCAAAGTTTTTCAGTGTCCACCTCCTCCATCACTATAAACTCACCATCATCATCACTATGAATATAGCTCATTACTACCCATCACCAGAAACACCATTCCACTACCATAACTACCACTGTCACCCCACCAACAACCATCACCACCACCATACCAACCACCACCATCACCACCATACCAACCATCACCACCATACCAACCAACACCATACCAACCACCACCACCATACCAACCATCTCCATCATCACCATCATCACCATCATCATCACCCACACCCCAATCACCACTCGGGACACCTAACCTCTTTACGGTGAAAGTGGACCGTTGGGCCTTCGGAGAATTTTACAGTAAACGGCAATTTTGGTTTCGCTTCGGCCCCGATTATTGAATCTCGTCTCCCTCTCTTTTCGTAAATCACGCAGTTGGCAACCCCGTGGGACGTGTATGTATGGTTTAAAAAAAAACAAAGAAGAAAAAAAAAGGGTGTGTTTTTTTCTTTCTTTTTTTTCTTTCTTTCTTTCTCGCTCTTTCTTTCTTCCTTTCTCGCTCTCTCTCTCTCTTTCTTTCTCTCTCGCTCTTTCTTTCTCTCTCTCTCTCTCTCTCTCTCTCTCTCTCTTATGTAATGGAGTCTTTATTTGCATAATTTGTGTGCGTTGTAAGACTCTTTCTCTTTAAGATAAATGGTTAATGGTTTTTAGAAAAACTGTATTTTTGCTTCTATTATGCAACGGGGAGTGTTTATTGCAAGATTTCTTTTTTTTTTTACATTGCAAGTTTTTTTTCTGTCTCCTTTAACTTTTTCAAGATATATGGTTAAGGGTTAAAAATTTGTCTATATATTTTAGTCTCTATTATGCCACGGGGTCTTGATAATGATAACAATAATGACAATAATAATAATGATAATAATAATAATAATAATGATAATAATGATAATAACAATAATAATAATAATAATAATGATAATAATGATAATAATAATGATAATTATAATAATAAATTTAAATAATAATAATAACGACAACAATGATAATATAATAATGGAGATAATGATAAAGTAAATAATTATTATTACAGTGATGAAAGTGATGATAATAATTAAGTACAAGAAAATTAAATACATCATCTTTGAAGGGAAGTAATATAAAAGAAAAACTGAAAAAGAAGAGAAGGGAGAAGAAGAAGATGAACAACAAGAAGAAGAGGAAGAAGAAGACGAAGAGGAAGAAGAAGAAGAAAAAGAAGAAGAAGAATAGAAGAAGAAGAGGAAGGAGAAGAAGAAGAAGAATGATTTTCAAAAAATATAAAAATGAACAAGAAAGACAGGAAGAAGAAGAAGAAAAGAAAAATAGAAGAAGAAGAAGAAAAAGAATAAGAAGAATGAATAAAAAAAACTACTTTTCTTTCTAACCCAATCATCGTTCTGAGAATCGGGGGGGGGGGGTGGCAGGGGGTTGCAATGGCCATAAAGGTAAGTAAAGGAGAGAAAGGTATACAAAAATGGGCTCTACCGAGATTCGTTCCTGTAGTCATTTTGGAAGGAAAACACTTACATTTACATGCGTGTGTGTATGTGTATGTGTATGATGAATACCTGTTTGTTTATCTTTCTATGTACCTAACTGTTTTTTTTTTTTGTTTTTTTTTTCTCTTGTACTCTCTCTCTTTATCTATCTCTATCAGTCTGTCTGTCTCTTTCTCTGTTTGTCTGTCTGCCTGTTTCTCTCTCTTTGTCTGTCTGTATGTCTGGCTATCTCTCCTTCTCTCTCTCTCTCTCTCTCTATCTATCTCACTCTCTATCTATCTCACACACACTCTCTCACTCTCACTCTCTCTCTATCTCTCTGTCCCTGTCTCTCTCTTTCTCTCTGTCTCTCTCTCTCTATCTATCTCACTCTCTCTCTCTCTCACTCTCTCTCTCTCTGTCTCTCACTCTCTCTCTCTCTCTCTATCTATCTATCTATCTATCTATCTCTCACTCTCTCTCTCTCTCTTCCTAAGCTCCTTTATGTATTTTTTTAATACCAATGGTCAGAATAAAAATCAAAACCACACTATACATCTGACAACAGCGATCACATGAAAAAAAAAAAGTAAAATAAAGCCTAATTGTCTTTCAATATTGCAAATTGAACAAAAACTTCAATCGCACTACAGTGTTACATAATAGCAAAGATAACATTAGATCCGCAATTGAAACGAAGAAAATTATATTACATATATTACATATCCATTGACAGAACCTTGAGAAAATATGAAATGTCTATCAGAACTTTCTTCAGACGATCATATCCTCTGATTCGTATATTGTTTTTTCTTTTCTATTTTCTTATTATTCTTTGAAGGGAATGAAAAAAAGGAACAATTGCTTGCTGATAACTATATTTAGTGCATTTCTTGTATTTTATCTTTTCCTTCTTTGGTGTTTGTGCGTTCCTTTATCATGTGTTGAGTGATCCCTTATTCTCTGTTTATTCTTCTTCTTATGTAGTTCCCCTTCTGCTTCTCTCCCTTTCTTCGTCTTTATCTTCGTCTTCATTGCGTATCTTTTTATTGTATTGGGTTTTAATTGTGTAATTGTGTGTGTATGTGTGTGTTTGTTTGTTTTTGTGTGTTTATGCTTGTGCGTGTGTTTATGTGTGTGTGTGTGTGTTTGTGTGTGTGTTTGTGTATGTGTGTTTGTGTTTGTCTGTGTGTGTGTTTGTGTCTTTGTGTTTGTGTGTATGTGTGTTTGTGTCTTTGTGTTTGTGTGTATGTGTGTTTGTGTTTGTCTGTGTGTGTTTGTGTTTGTTTGTGTCTTTATATGTGTGTGTGTGTATGTGTATGTCCGTTGTGTGTTTGTCTTTGTGCTTGTGCTTGCGTGTGTTTTTTGTATATGAAAAGCCCATGTCCATCTTTCTCCATTTCTTGAAGGGATTACGTATTCATTGACCACATCTACTTAACCCACGCTAATGACCCAAGACCGTAATCACATCAGTCTGTCTCACAACATCTCATCAGAATAGGAGACAGTGTTTGTCCATTCCTGTTCCTCTAGCGATTATACCATGAAATTAAAGTCCTCTGATGTATCGTGTGTGGGAGATGTAAACAATTTGGGACACATTTCCATATTCATTCAGGTATAGACTCTTAAACCGAGAGTGTTTTAATTCTATGGAAGAGCATTGGATACCTTTATCCGACGCTTTCTATATCAGGGAGACACATTTCCATATTCATTCAGGTATAGACTCTTAAACCGAGAGTGTTTTAATTCTATGGAAGAGCATTGGATACCTTTATCCGACGCTTTCTATATCAAGGAGACACATTTCCATATTCATTCAGGTATAGACTCTTAAACCGAGAGTGTTTTAATTCTATGGAAGAGCATTTGATACCTTTATCCGACGCTTTCTATATCAGGGAGACACATTTCCATAGTCATTCAGGTATAGACTCTTAAACCGAGAGAGTTTAGTTCTATGGAAGAGCATTGGATCCCTTTTTTTCCCGCTGCTTTCTATATCAAGGAGACACATTTCCATATTCATTCAGGTATAGACTCAAACCGAGAGTGTTTTAATTCTGTGGAAGAGCATTGGATTCCTTTTTTTCCGACGCTTTCTATATCAAGGAGACACATTTCCATATTCATTCGCATATAGACTCTTAAACCGAGAGTGTTTGATTCTATGGAAGAGGATTGGATTCCTTTTTTTCCGCTGCTTTCTATATCAGGGAGACGCATTTCCATATTCATTCAGGTATAGACTCTTAAACCGAGAGTGTTTTAATTCTATGGAAGAGCATTGGATCCCTTTTTTTCCGTCGCTTTCTATATCAAGGAGACACATTTCCATATTCATTCAGGTATAGACTCTTAAACCGAGAGTTTTTAGTTCTATGGAAGGGCATTGGATACCTTTCTCCCGACGCTTTCTATATCAATTTCTATATCATTTCCATATTCATTCAGGTATAGACTCTTAAAGCGAGAGTGTTTAATTCTATGGAAAAGCATTGGATTCCTTTTTTTTCGCCGCTTTCTATATCAAGGAGAGTTTTCTTCCTATATTTTCCTGATCTTATGGCTGGTTCCCTTATCTTTTATTTATCAACTTTTTATTGTCATGTATCGTCACAATTATCTAAAATATTTCTCCACGTTAATATCTTATGTTCTTTATATCGAAGAAAATGCAAGTGTAAATGCTCATTAAAAATAGTTCAAGTCACAAAAATCGGCATTTAAGTAATATTACAAGTAGACAGCATCAAGAATCTGAAACGTCTTAAATATTCATATTAAAAAAAAAAAAAAAAAAATTACACACATATACAATTATACACATACAACTTATATATTCTCCTTCGGTTTGGATGTGACTGCCACATGAATAGAGTATATAATACAACCTTTCTGTAGGGGGTTCTCAGGCAGACTTATGGGGTTGGATGTAAATACAATTTTTTTTTCTCTCTCTCTTCCTCATTCCCTTCTTCCTTTTAGTGGTTGAGATTAATTTAGTTCTGGAATACATTTGCTCCGACGACATACATACACTGAGGGGTATTAAAATGGTATTGGTATCTCGGTAAGATGGGTCTTCTTTTTTTTCTCTCTCTCTTTTGTTGTTGTTGTTGTTTTTCTTCTTCTTCCTCTCTCTGTCTTTGTCTCTGTCACTGTCTCTGTCTCTCTCTCTCTCTCTCTCTCTCTCTCTATCTATCTATCTCTCTATCTATCTATTTCTCTATCTATCATTTTCTTCGCATCTTACTCTTCTTCATATTCTTTTTCATCTCCTTATTTCCTTCATCTTTCTCCTCCCTTTACCCTTGCTCTTCCTGTTTTTACTCTTATCCTTATATTTAGCTTCCCTACTTCTTTCTCTCTGTTTATTCAATTTTTCTCCCCACACTATTTGCATCAGGGTAATGGCGATATGCTTATCCTCAGAATTAGCCGACATTTGGAGACGATTCTCTTCTCAAAATCCTTTCTACTTCTTTCTTTCTTTTTTTGCGGTCTCATTTCCAGACGATTCTCTTCTCAAAATTCTTTCTACTTTTTTTTTGTTTTTGTTTTTGTTTTTTTTTTGCGGTCTCATTTCCAGACGATTCTCTTCTCAAAATCCTTTCTACTTATTATTATTATTATTTTTTTTTTTTGCGGTCTCATTTCCAGACGATTCTCTTCTCAAAATTCTCTCTACTTTTTTTTTCTTTTTATCTTTCTCAAAATTCTTTCTACTTTTTTGCGGTCTCATTTCCAGACGATTCTCTTCTCAAAATCCTTTCTACTTTTTTTTTTTTTTTTTTTTTGCGGTCTCATTTCCAGACGATTCTCTTCTCAAAATGCTTTCTATTTTTTTATTTATTTATTTATTTTTTGCGGTCTCATTCCCAGACGATTCTCTTCTCAAAATCCTTTCTACTTTTTTTTTTTTTTTTTTGCGGTCTCATTTCCAGACGATTCTCTTCTCAAAATCCTTTCTACTTTTTTTTTTTTTTTTTTGCGGTCTCATTTCCAGACGATTCTCTTCTCAAAATTCATTCAATTTTTTTCTTTTTTTTCGGTCTCATTTCTACTTTTTCTTTCTTTTTTTTGGGCGGTCTCATTTCCAGCTTCCAGTTTGCTTTACCTTTTACGACCGCAGTTTTCTTAATGCAACTTCTGTTTGGAGTGATTCTGCGGATGCCTTTTCTCGCTTTCTGGCTCTCTATGTAAATTTCTATTTGGTTAAAATCTTAAAGAGGAAAGAAGCTTTCACTTAAGTGTTATATCTCGGTGTCATGGGTTATATAGTCTTTCTGGTCACTTGGCATGAAGTATACTAAACTATTGTAATTATCTTGTAGGATCTTGATGTCTTGGAAGATGTATTTACGTTGTATATTGAATTTGGAATGTCATATCGGAATATGACTAAATATGAAATATAACAATACCTTTTTTTACCCCTAAGTATTATGTCAGAATAATAGATAGATACCGCTTGTAGATATCATTCTTAACACACACACACACACACACACACACACACACACACA
>NC_091552.1:4521078-4523578 GCF_042767895.1 Penaeus vannamei
CTAAAATCCCTTCATCCTTTCTTCCGCTCCAAGTACTAATATTCCAACGTCCTTTTAAACCCTGTATTTACATCAATATCTCAGGAGTGCATAGAAGTGTAGAGGGAGCTACTTAGTGTACAAGTTTCCTCAAGATTCTTCTAAGATTCCAAGAAGGCCTCTCTCGTCTCGGGATTTTCTCGAGAATTGAAGTTCTTGTTTGTTTTTTTATTTTTGGTTTTTACTTCTTTTTTTTCTTCTTCCTTTTTCTTATAATGAAGGTGATTGTGATTGCTTTTTTACTTCTTTTTTTTCTTTCCTTCTTCCTTTTTTATACAATGAAGATGATTGTGATTGTTTTATTCATTTTTTTTTTGTTTTTTTACTTCCTTTTTTTCTTTCCTTCTTCCTTTTTTGTACAATGAAGATGATTGTGATCTGTATTACTATCACTAATGTTATGGTAACTATGCATCATCACCTCCAACTTGGAATGTTATTACTAGCAATAACGATTTCTTTAAAGTTTCCGAAAATATAAACCGGAAATTGAGGTAATTTATTGTCTGCAGGGACTTTACCGCATTGCAACGAATCTGCTAATTAAATTCATGTGGTTAGCATAATATCTCACCTGCAATTTATTTCTATGATGTTCGGTGCTAAGTATGATAATTGCTTTAGTATAACTGCAGTGTTAGGTAGTGAAATCGGGGTTACGGATGCGTAGAGTTTAAACGCGTAAATTCGTGTATTTTCTTTAAACCCTTGTGTTTTACTCTTGTCACAATAATATGTTCAGGATATGAAGTTTTGAATGCTTGATGGTGATGAATCCTGAAGATCAAAATTGTTCTTGATTGAACATATCGTTTACTAGCGTTCAGGCTGAGTTATGTATCACCCCCCCCCCCAAAAAAAAAAAGTAATTCACATACAAATTATACTAACTAGCTATATATCTAAAAAAAGTAATTCACATAAAAATAATACAAACTAGCTATATATCTAAAAAAAAGAAAAAAAAATAACATAAAAAGAATACTAAGTGAGCTACATATCCAAAAGACAGTTAAAAAAAAGGTTCGGTTAAGACGCAAAAAAAGAAAACATTTATGGAAATAGTCCGGTTAAGACGGAGTGAATTTCATCCGAGCAGCGAAGAGAACCGGCATAGAGCATAGAGTTTTTGTCTCCCTTTATCTGTCTGTTTGTCCCCGCCCTTGACTTTATCCTCTTTTATGAGGGAGCCGCGGAGAGACTGGCACCAGAAGTTGCAATTGGCACCCGTAGTATTTCTCTCTTATAACTCCCTCTTCGTTTATATTCTTTAAGAGGAAAACCTTGCTCCGGATTCCATTTTCGTCCTTAACGCCTTGCAAAAGCGCAGGGACTCGCCCAGTCTTGCCCCCGAGTCCCGAGACAAGGAAGAAAGACGCGGTTCGAATTAGCGGGGTCTCGTTGGCGAACAGGCGGGGGGGGGGGGGCTTATCCTGCTGAATATCTCCCGGAGCCGAAGTTTTGGCGCCAGAGCGGGGAGAAGGCAGCGGAGAGCAGGGAGGGGGAAGGGGAGAGCAGGGAGGGGGTAAGGGAGAGCAGGGAGGGGGCAGGGGAGAGCAGGGAGGGGAGAGCAGGGGAGAGCAGGGAGAGGGGCAGAGGAGAGCAGAGAAGAGCTAGGAAGGGAGCAGGGGGACCCGAGATGATGCTGGCGCCACGAAGCGGTCAAGACAGACATCCCCTCGACTGCCGGAGTACTAACGCCGAGAGTAAAGAGACAGGGGAAGCTGCATTATTATTCACGTAGCTCTCTCTCTCTCTCTTCCTTCTCTCCACTCCCCCCCTCTCTCACTCTCTCCCTCCCTCCCTCCACCCCCCCTCTCTCTCTCTCTCTCTGTCTGTCTTTCTATCTTTCTCTCTCTCTCTCTCTCTCTCTCTCTCCCTCCCTCCCTCCCTCCCTCCCTCTCTCTCTCTCTCTCTCTCACGCTCTCTCTCTCTCTTTCTCTTGGCTCCCTCTCCGCGGCTGAGGGACCGGTGTGATGTTATTTTCGATGCTGAAAGGGAAGCCTCTGCTCTTCCTCTGACGAAGACCTAATGATACTTTTGTGGCGAGGGGAACGTCTTCTTAATATTCTTAAAATATTCTTATCTCGGGACACAGTAGACGGGACACACAGCGGCTTACGAAGACGTGGCTCTGCATTAATGGAAACTACGCACCGAGAGACAAGCCACTTCGGTCTGATAATAGCCTGGGTGTTGTTTTGACACTCGAGAGTACAGTGAATAAATAGATAAAGGGAAACAAGAGATCAAGAAGTGAATAAATAAATAAAGGGAAAAAAAGGAGATCGAGAAAGAGAAACAGTACAGAAAGATAGAAACGGTAAGTAAATAGAAAATAAGATACAAAAATCCGGAAACAGGAGACCAAGAAAGAGAAAGATTACAGAAAGACAGCGTTAAGTACAGTAAATTTTTAAAAATCTGTAAACAGGAGACCCAGAAAGAGAAAGTTACAGAA
>NC_091552.1:4526078-4528578 GCF_042767895.1 Penaeus vannamei
GTTTCATGTTAAACCTGTAATTTTTCCTTTTATCAACAATGTTGGCGCGTGTCAAGTGGAAATAAAGAATGTCATCTGCTAATAGTTTCATTGACAGAAAAGCTATGGATTCAACTTTCTTTTTTTATTTCTTAGAGACAATGTAATTGACATTCTTTTGGTAATATAAGCGATTGAATAGTCTATGAAACAACTGCCTGTACGGTAATTTTGTAATATGCTAAATTTCCATCATTTCTACCTGTTTTCAGAAAGGGAATGTTAGTTGTTGAAATTCCGTTTTTTAAATTTTTTCTTTCTTTTTTTTGTTGAAATTCCGTTTTTTTTATTTTTGAAAATCGTATTTTTCTTTCTTTTTTGTTAACTAGGCGTGACTAAATGTAGTTACCAGGCAATTTACTCGCTCTTGGATGACGTATTATTAATATATATATATATATATTGATCATTGAGAAACCATTTAATCTTCTTTTCCTTTTTCTTCTTCTTCTTCTTCTTCTTCTACTTCTTCTTTTCCTTTTTCTTCTTCTTCTCCTTCTTCTTCTTCTTTTTCTTCTTCTTCTTTTGATAATGGTATATATCTAAGCATATTAGGGGGAAGTATGTGATTTAGTTTGTTTTATGAAATACCAGCATTAAAACTTTGAAATATACGTAAGGATTTTTCATACATTATCAAAAATCCCCTTTTAATGTTCTTATTTTCTCATCGTCTCCACATCTCCACTTTTTTCTTCCTCTCCCTCCATCTCCATTTTCTCCTCCTCCTCTTTCTCCCTTTCCTTCATCCTTACTTGTTCCCCTCCTCCTCCATTCACCTTCCTTCTCCTCCTCCTCTTTCCTCCTCCATTTTATCCCTTCCTCCCCCTCTATCCATCTTTCTCCCCTCCTCTTTCTCACACCTTCCTTCCCTCTTTCTCCAAATCCTGCACTTCCCCCTCCCCCCCAACCCCTTTCTCCCCACCTACCTCTCTCCTCCTCTTCATCTCCCTCATTTTCTCCTCATCATCATCTCCCTTATTCTCTCCCCAGCTACCTCTCTCCTCCTCTTCATCTCCCTCATTCTCTCCTTTCCTCCTCCTCATCTCCCTCATTCTCTCCCCTCCTCCTCCTCATCTCCCTCATTCTCTCCTCTCCTCCTCATCTCCCTCATTCTCCCCTCCTCCCTCCTCATCTCCCTCATTCTCTCCCCTCCTCATCTCCCTCATTCTCTCCCCTCCCTCTCCCCCCTAATCCGTAGAAGAAATCAAAAGACGAGAGGAAATGTAACTACCACTCACCCATTCCAGAACCGAATAAAAGTAAAACTAAAGGGAAATCTGGAATATTCCGGTCACCATTACCATCTGGAACGAGGCCGATGGCGGGGCAGCGAACGTGCAGATATTTTGGCTAATTTTGCTTTTTCTCTTTTTTTCTTTCTTTTTATCACTTTCATTATCAAATGTGAAGACGGGAAAGTGAAAGAGAGTAGAAATGTTTTCAGTAATGAGAGCCAGTGCACTTGCATACTCATCACGTGCATATGATCATTGAAAGTAATATCTATCCGTCTATCTATCTGCATGTATATATATGCATATCTATGTCTATCTATCTATCTATCTATGTGTGTGTGTGTGTGTATATATATATGTATATATATATATATATATATATATATATATATATATATATATATATATATATATATATATATATATATATATATATATATATATATAGAGAGAGAGAGAGAGAGAGAGAGAGAGAGAGAGAGAGAGAGAGAGAGAGAGAGAGGAGAGAGAGAGAAAGAGAAAGAGAAAGAGAGAGAGAGAGACAAAGAACAAGAGCGAAAGACCGAGAGAGAGAAAGAGAGAGAGAGACAAAGAACAAGAGCGAAAGACCGAGAGAGAGACACAGAGAGACAAAGAACAAGAGCGAAAGAGCGAAAGAACGAGAGAGAGAGAGAGAGAGAGAGAGAGAGAATTCCACACACATGAATGAAAATTGACACAACCCTTCCGTTCGAGCAACTCTCAAGTGCCGGTCAAATAGCACCGCAACCTCTTTGTTGTAGCATTACAGTCCCGTATATGCACATTAAGCATATACTTGTAATACATATACATGTACATGCGTGTGTGTGCGAGTGTGTGTGTATGTGGGTTTTCGTGTGTGTGTGTATGTAATGTATGTGTGTGTTTTTTTCGTGTAAGTGTGTGTGTATGTGTGTGTGTTTTTTCGTGTGTGTGTGTGTGTGTGTGTTTGTGTGTGTTTTTTCGTGTAAGTGTGTGTGTGTATGTGTGTTTTTTCGTGTAAGTGTGTGTATGTGTGTTTGTGGTTGTGTTTTTTCGTGTGTGTGTGTATATATGTGTGTCTGTATGTGTGTATCTATGCGCCAACACGTGCTTCCCTGTATTAGTTGTTTATGTACGTATCCATACCACAAACAACAACAAACTCACTACGATGAACCCCGTTACAGTGATCGGCCTAATGAACAAGCATTCAGCGATGT
>NC_091552.1:4541078-4556078 GCF_042767895.1 Penaeus vannamei
GTTCTCCCTCCATTATCCGCGTTTAGGTTCTCCCTCCATTATCCCCGTTTAGGTTCTCCCTCCATTATCCGCGTTTAGGTTCTCCCTCCATTATCCCCGTTTAGGTTCTCCCTCCATTATCCCCGTTTAGGTTCTCCCTCCATTATCCCCGTTTGGGTTCTCCCTCCATTATCCCCGTTTAGGTTCTCCCTCCATTATCCCCGTTTAGGTTCTCCCTCCATTATCCCCGTTTAGGTTCTCCCTCCATTATCCCCGTTTAGGTTCTCCCTCCATTATCCCCGTTTAGGTTCTCCCTCCATTATCCCCGTTTAGGTTCTCCCTCCATTATCCCCGTTTAGGTTCTCCCTCCATTATCCCCGTTTAGGTTCTCCCTCCATTATCCCCGTTTAGGTTCTCCCTCCATTATCCCCGTTTAGGTTCTCCCTCCATTATCCCCGTTTAGGTTCTCCCTCCATTATCCCCGTTTAGGTTCTCCCTCCATTATCCCCGTTTAGGTTCTCCCTCCATTATCCCCGTTTAGGTTCTCCCTCCATTATCCCCGTTTAGGTTCTCCCTCCATTATCCCCGTTTAGGTTCTCCCTCCATTATCCCCGTTTAGGTTCTCCCTCCATTATCCCCGTTTAGGTTCTCCCTCCATTATCCCCGTTTAGGTTCTCCCTCCATTATCCCCGTTTAGGTTCTCCCTCCATTATCCCCGTTTAGGTTCTCCCTCCATTATCCCCGTTTGGGTTCTCCCTCCATTATCCCCGTTTAGGTTCTCCCTCCATTATCCCCGTTTAGGTTCTCCCTCCATTATCCCCGTTTAGGTTCTCCCTCCATTATCCCCGTTTAGGTTCTCCCTCCATTATCCCCGTTTGGGTTCTCCCTCCATTATCCCCGTTTAGGTTCTCCCTCCATTATCCCCGTTTAGGTTCTCCCTCCATTATCCCCGTGTAGGTTCTCCCTCCATTATCCCCGTTTGGGTTCTCCCTCCATTATCCCCGTGTAGGTTCTCCCTCCATTATCCCCGTTTAGGTTCTCCCTCCATTATCCCCGTTTAGGTTCTCCCTCCATTATCCCCGTGTAGGTTCTCCCTCCATTATCCCCGTTTAGGTTCTCCCTCCATTATCCCCGTTTGGGTTCTCCCTCCATTATCCCCGTTTAGGTTCTCCCTCCATTATCCCCGTTTGGGTTCTCCCTCCATTATCCCCGTTTAGGTTCTCCCTCCATTATCCCCGTTTGGGTTCTCCCTCCATTATCCCCGTTTAGGTTCTCCCTCCATTATCCCCGTTTGGGTTCTCCCTCCATTATCCCCGTTTAGGTTCTCCCTCCATTATCCCCGTTTAGGTTCTGCCTCCATTATCCCCGTTTAGGTTCTCCCTCCATTATCCCCGTCTAAGTTCTCCCTCCATTATCCCCGTTTAGGTTCTCCCTCCATTGTCCCCGTTTAGGTTCTCCCTCCATTATCCCCGTTTAGGTTCTCCCTCCATTATCCCCGTTTAGGTTCTCCCTCCATTATCTCCGTTTAGGTTCTCCCTCCATTATCCCCGTTTAGGTTCTCCCTCCATTATCCCCGTTTAGGTTCTCCCTCCATTATCCCCGTTTAGGTTCTCCCTCCATTATCCCCGTTTAGGTTCTCCCTCCATTAACCCCGTCTAGGTTCTCCCTCCATTATCCCCGTTTAGGTTCTCCCTCCATTATCCCCGTTTAGGTTCTCCCTCCATTATCCCCGTTTAGGTTCTCCCTCCATTATCCCCGTTTAGGTTCTCCCTCCATTATCCCCGTTTAGGTTCTCCCTCCATTATCCCCGTCTAAGTTCTCCCTCCATTATCCCCGTTTAGGTTCTCCCTCCATTATCCCCGTTTAGGTTCTCCCTCCATTATCCCCGTTTAGGTTCTCCCTCCATTATCCCCGTTTAGGTTCTCCCTCCATTATCCCCATTTAGGTTCTCCCTCCATTATCCCCGTTTAGGTTCTCCCTCCATTATCCCCGTTTGGGTTCTCCCTCCATTATCCCCGTTTGGGTTCTCCCTCCATTATCCCCGTTTAGGTTCTCCCTCCATTATCCCCGTTTAGGTTCTCCCTCCATTATCCCCGTTTGGGTTCTCCCTCCATTATCCCCGTTTAGGTTCTCCCTCCATTATCCCCGTTTAGGTTCTCCCTCCATTATCCCCGTTTAGGTTCTCCCTCCATTATCCCCGTTTAGGTTCTCCCTCCATTATCCCCGTTTAGGTTCTCCCTCCATTATCCCCGTTTAGGTTCTCCCTCCATTATCCCCGTTTAGGTTCTCCCTCCATTATCCCCGTTTAGGTTCTCCCTCCATTATCCCCGTTTAGGTTCTCCCTCCATTATCCCCGTTTAGGTTCTCCCTCCATTATCCCCGTTTAGGTTCTCCCTCCATTATCCCCGTTTAGGTTCTCCCTCCATTATCCCCGTTTAGGTTCTCCCTCCATTATCCCCGTTTAGGTTCTCCCTCCATTATCCCCGTTTAGGTTCTCCCTCCATTATCCCCGTTTAGGTTCTCCCTCCATTATCCCCGTTTAGGTTCTCCCTCCATTATCCCCGTTTAGGTTCTCCCTCCATTATCCCCGTTTAGGTTCTCCCTCCATTATCCCCGTTTAGGTTCTCCCTCCATTATCCCCGTTTAGGTTCTCCCTCCATTATCCCCGTTTAGGTTCTCCCTCCATTATCCCCGTTTAGGTTCTCCCTCCATTATCCCCGTTTAGGTTCTCCCTCCATTATCCCCGTTTAGGTTCTCCCTCCATCATCCCCGTTTAGGTTCTCCCTCCATTATCCCCGTTTAGGTTCTCCCTCCATTATCCCCGTTTAGGTTCTCCCTCCATTATCCCCGTTTAGGTTCTCCCTCCATTATCCCCGTTTAGGTTCTCCCTCCATTATCCCCGTTTAGGTTCTCCCTCCATTATCCCCGTTTAGGTTCTCCCTCCATTATCCCCGTTTAGGTTCTCCCTCCATTATCCCCGTTTAGGTTCTCCCTCCATCATCCCCGTTTAGGTTCTCCCTCCATTATCCCCGTTTAGGTTCTCCCTCCATTATCCCCGTTTAGGTTCTCCCTCCATTATCCCCGTTTAGGTTCTCCCTCCATTATCCCCGTTTAGGTTCTCCCTCCATTATCCCCGTTTAGGTTCTCCCTCCATTATCCCCGTTTAGGTTCTCCCTCCATTATCCCCGTTTAGGTTCTCCCTCCATTATCCCCGTTTAGGTTCTCCCTCCATTATCCCCGTTTAGGTTCTCCCTCCATCATCCCCGTTTAGGTTCTCCCTCCATTATCCCCGTTTAGGTTCTCCCTCCATTATCCCCGTTTAGGTTCTCCCTCCATTATCCCCGTTTAGGTTCTCCCTCCATTATCCCCGTTTAGGTTCTCCCTCCATTATCCCCGTTTAGGTTCTCCCTCCATTATCCCCGTTTAGGTTCTCCCTCCATTATCCCCGTTTAGGTTCTCCCTCCATTATCCCCGTTTAGGTTCTCCCTCCATTATCCCCGTTTAGGTTCTCCCTCCATTATCCCCGTTTGGGTTCTCCCTCCATTATCCCCGTTTAGGTTCTCCCTCCATTATCCCCGTTTAGGTTCTCCCTCCATTATCCCCGTTTAGGTTCTCCCTCCATTATCCCCGTTTAGGTTCTCCCTCCATTATCCCCGTTTAGGTTCTCCCTCCATTATCCCCGTTTAGGTTCTCCCTCCATTATCCCCGTTTAGGTTCTCCCTCCATTATCCCCGTTTAGGTTCTCCCTCCATTATCCCCGTTTAGGTTCTCCCTCCATTATCCCCGTTTAGGTTCTCCCTCCATTATCCCCGTTTAGGTTCTCCCTCCATTATCCCCGTTTAGGTTCTCCCTCCATTATCCCCGTTTAGCTTCTCCCTCCATTATCCCCGTTTAGGTTCTCCCTCCATTATCCCCGTTTAGGTTCTCCCTCCATTATCCCCGTTTAGGTTCTCCCTCCATTATCCCCGTTTAGGTTCTCCCTCCATTATCCCCGTTTAGGTTCTCCCTCCATTATCCCCGTTTAGGTTCTCCCTCCATTATCCCCGTTTAGGTTCTCCCTCCATTATCCCCGTTTAGGTTCTCCCTCCATTATCCCCGTTTAGGTTCTCCCTCCATTATCCCCGTTTAGGTTCTCCCTCCATTATCCCCGTTTAGGTTCTCCCTCCATTATCCCCGTTTAGGTTCTCCCTCCATTATCCCCGTTTGGGTTCTCCCTCCATTATCCCCGTTTAGGTTCTCCCTCCATTATCCCCGTTTAGGTTCTCCCTCCATTATCCCCGTTTAGGTTCTCCCTCCATTATCCCCGTTTAGGTTCTCCCTCCATTATCCCCGTTTAGGTTCTCCCTCCATTATCCCCGTTTAGGTTCTCCCTCCATTATCCCCGTTTAGGTTCTCCCTCCATTATCCCCGTTTAGGTTCTCCCTCCATTGTCCCCGTTTAGGTTCTCCCTCCATTATCCCCGTTTAGGTTCTCCCTCCATTATCCCCGTTTAGGTTATCCCTCCATTATTCCCGTTTAGGTTCTCCCTCCATTATCCCCGTTTAGGTTCTCCCTCCATTATCCCCGTTTAGGTTCTCCCTCCATTATCCCCGTTTAGGTTCTCCCTCCATTATCCCCGTTTAGGTTCTCCCTCCATTATCCCCGTTTAGGTTCTCCCTCCATTATCCCCGTTTAGGTTCTCCCTCCATTATCCCCGTTTAGGTTCTCCCTCCATTATCCCCGTTTAGGTTCTCCCTCCATTATCCCCGTTTAGGTTCTCCCTCCATTATCCCCGTTTAGGTTCTCCCTCCATTATCCCCGTTTAGGTTCTCCCTCCATTATCCCCGTTTAGGTTCTCCCTCCATTATCCCCGTTTAGGTTCTCCCTCCATTATCCCCGTTTAGGTTCTCCCTCCATTATCCCCGTTTAGGTTCTCCCTCCATTATCCCCGTTTAGGTTCTCCCTCCATTATCCCCGTTTAGGTTCTCCCTCCATTATCCCCGTTTAGGTTCTCCCTCCATTATCCCCGTTTAGGTTCTCCCTCCATTATCCCCGTTTAGGTTCTCCCTCCATTATCCCCGTTTAGGTTCTTCCTCCATTATCCCCGTTTAGGTCCTCCCTCCATTATCCCCGTTTAGGTTCTCCCTCCATTATCCCCGTTTGGGTTCTCCCTCCATTATCCCCGTTTAGGTTCTCCCTCCATTATCCCCGTTTAGGTTCTCCCTCCATTATCCCCGTTTAGGTTCTCCCTCCATTATCCCCGTTTAGGTCCTCCCTCCATTATCCCCGTTTAGGTTCTCCCTCCATTATCCCCGTTTAGGTTCTCCCTCCATTATCCCCGTTTAGGTTCTTCCTCCATTATCCCCGTTTAGGTTCTCCCTCCATTATCCCCGTTTAGGTTCTTCCTCCATTATCCCCGTTTAGGTTCTCCCTCCATTATCCCCGTTTAGGTTCTCCCTCCATTATCCCCGTTTAGGTTCTCCCTCCATTATCCCCGTTTAGGTTCTCCCTCCATTATCCCCGTTTAGGTTCTCCCTCCATTATCCCCCTTTTGGTTCTCCCTCCATTATCCCCGTTTAGGTTCTCCCTCCATTATCCCCGTTTAGGTTCTCCCTCCATTATCCCCGTTTAGGTTCTCCCTCCATTATCCCCGTTTAGGTTCTCCCTCCATTATCCCCGTTTAGGTTCTCCCTCCATTATCCCCGTTTAGGTTCTCCCTCCATTATCCCCGTTTAGGTTCTCCCTCCATTATCCCCGTCTAGGTTCTCCCTCCATTATCCCCGTTTAGGCTCTCCCTCCATTATCCCCGTTTAGGTTCTCCCTCCATTATCCCCGTTTAGGTTCTCCCTCCATTATCCCCGTTTAGGCTCTCCCTCCATTATCCCCGTTTAGGTTCTCCCTCCATTATCCCCGTTTAGGTTCTCCCTCCATTATCCCCGTTTAGGTTCTCCCTCCATTATCCCCGTTTAGGTTCTCCCTCCATTATCCCCGTTTAGGTTCTCCCTCCATTATCCCCGTTTAGGTTCTCCCTCCATTATCCCCGTTTAGGTTCTCCCTCCATTATCCCCGTTTAGGTTCTCCCTCCATTATCCCCGTTTAGGTTCTCCCTCCATTATCCCCGTTTAGGTTCTCCCTCCATTATCCCCGTTTAGGTTCTCCCTCCATTATCCCCGTTTAGGTTCTCCCTCCATTATCCCCGTTTAGGTTCTCCCTCCATTATCCCCGTTTAGGTTCTCCCTCCATTATCCCCGTTTAGGTTCTCCCTCCATTATCCCCGTTTAGGTTCTCCCTCCATTATCCCCGTTTAGGTTCTCCCTCCATTATCCCCGTTTAGGTTCTCCCTCCATTATCCCCGTTTAGGTTCTCCCTCCATTATCCCCGTTTAGGTTCTCCCTCCATTATCCCCGTTTAGGTTCTCCCTCCATTATCCCCGTCTAAGTTCTCCCTCCATTATCCCCGTTTAGGTTCTCCCTCCATTATCCCCCTTTTGGTTCTCCCTCCATTATCCCCGTTTAGGTTCTCCCTCCATTATCCCCGTTTAGGTTCTCCCTCCATTATCCCCGTTTAGGTTCTCCCTCCATTATCCCCGTTTAGGTTCTCCCTCCATTATCCCCGTTTAGGTTCTCCCTCCATTATCCCCGTTTAGGTTCTCCCTCCATTATCCCCGTTTAGGTTCTCCCTCCATTATCCCCGTTTAGGTTCTCCCTCCATTATCCCCGTTTAGGTTCTCCCTCCATTATCCCCGTTTAGGTTCTCCCTCCATTATCCCCGTTTAGGTTCTCCCTCCATTATCCCCGTTTAGGTTCTCCCTCCATTATCCCCGTTTAGGTTCTCCCTCCATTATCCCCGTTTAGGTTCTCCCTCCATTATCCCCGTTTAGGTTCTCCCTCCATTATCCCCGTTTAGGTTATCCCTCCATTATCCCCGTTTAGGTTCTCCCTCCATTATCCCCGTTTAGGTTCTCCCTCCATTATCCCCGTTTAGGTTCTCCCTCCATTATCCCCGTTTAGGTTCTCCCTCCATTATCCCCGTTTAGGTTCTCCCTCCATTATCCCCGTTTAGGTTCTCCCTCCATTATCCCCGTTTAGGTTCTCCCTCCATTATCCCCGTTTAGGTTCTCCCTCCATTATCCCCGTTTAGGTTCTCCCTCCATTATCCCCGTTTAGGTTCTCCCTCCATTATCCCCGTTTAGGTTCTCCCTCCATTATCCCCGTTTAGGTTCTCCCTCCATTATCCCCGTTTAGGTTCTCCCTCCATTATCCCCGTTTAGGTTCTCCCTCCATTATCCCCGTTTAGGTTCTCCCTCCATTATCCCCGTTTAGGTTCTCCCTCCATTATCCCCGTTTAGGTTCTCCCTCCATTATCCCCGTTTAGGTTCTCCCTCCATTATCCCCGTTTAGGTTCTCCCTCCATTATCCCCGTTTAGGTTCTCCCTCCATTATCCCCGTTTAGGTTCTCCCTCCATTATCCCCGTTTAGGTTCTCCCTCCATTATCCCCGTTTAGGTTCTCCCTCCATTATCCCCGTTTAGGTTCTCCCTCCATTATCCCCGTTTAGGTTCTCCCTCCATTATCCCCGTTTAGGTTCTCCCTCCATTATCCCCGTTTAGGTTCTCCCTCCATTATCCCCGTTTAGGTTCTCCCTCCATTATCCCCGTTTAGGTTCTCCCTCCATTATCCCCGTTTAGGTTCTCCCTCCATTATCCGCGTTTAGGTTCTCCCTCCATTATCCCCGTTTAGGTTCTCCCTCCATTATCCCCGTTTAGGTTCTCCCTCCATTATCCCCGTTTAGGTTCTCCCTCCATTATCCCCGTTTAGGTTCTCCCTCCATTATCCCCGTTTAGGTTCTCCCTCCATTCTCCCAGTTTAGGTTCTCCCTCCATTATCCCCGTTTAGGTTCTCCCTCCATTATCCCCGTTTAGGTTCTCCCTCCATTATCCCCGTTTAGGTTCTCCCTCCATTATCCCCGTTTAGGTTCTCCCTCCATTATCCCCGTTTAGGTTCTCCCTCCATTATCCCCGTTTAGGTTCTCCCTCCATTATCCCCGTTTAGGTTCTCCCTCCATTATCCCCGTTTAGGTTCTCCCTCCATTATCCCCGTTTAGGTTCTCCCTCCATTATCCCCGTTTAGGTTCTCCCTCCATTATCCCCGTTTAGGTTCTCCCTCCATTATCCCCGTTTAGGTTCTCCCTCCATTATCCCCGTTTAGGTTCTCCCTCCATTATCCCCGTTTAGGTTCTCCCTCCATTATCCCCGTTTAGGTTCTCCCTCCATTATCCCCGTTTAGGGTCTCCCTCCATTATCCCCGTTTAGGTTCTCCCTCCATTATCCCCGTTTAGGTTCTCCCTCCAT
Source organism: Penaeus vannamei (assembly GCF_042767895.1). Classification (NCBI taxonomy): domain Eukaryota; kingdom Metazoa; phylum Arthropoda; class Malacostraca; order Decapoda; family Penaeidae; genus Penaeus; species Penaeus vannamei. The sequence continues at coordinate 4,549,386 of NC_091552.1, forward strand.
TATCCCCGTTTAGGTTCTCCCTCCATTATCCCCGTTTAGGTTCTCCCTCCATTATCCCCGTTTAGGTTCTCCCTCCATTATCCCCGTTTAGGTTCTCCCTCCATTATCCCCGTTTAGGTTCTCCCTCCATTATCCCCGTTTAGGTTCTCCCTCCATTATCCCCGTTTAGGTTCTCCCTCCATTATCCCCGTTTAGGTTCTCCCTCCATTATCCCCGTTTAGGTTCTCCCTCCATTATCCCCGTTTAGGTTCTCCCTCCATTATCCCCGTTTAGGTTCTCCCTCCATTATCCCCGTTTAGGTTCTCCCTCCATTATCTCCGTTTAGGTTCTCCCTCCATTATCCCCGTTTAGGTTCTCCCTCCATTATCCCCGTTTAGGTTCTCCCTCCATTATCCCCGTTTAGGTTCTCCCTCCATTATCCCCGTTTAGGTTCTCCCTCCATTATCCCCGTTTAGGTTCTCCCTCCATTATCCCCGTTTAGGTTCTCCCTCCATTATCCCCGTTTAGGTTCTCCCTCCATTATCCCCGTTTAGGTTCTCCCTCCATCATCCCCGTTTAGGTTCTCCCTCCATTATCCCCGTTTAGGTTCTCCCTCCATTATCCCCGTTTAGGTTCTCCCTCCATTATCCCCGTTTAGGTTCTCCCTCCATTATCCCCGTTTAGGTTCTCCCTCCATTATCCCCGTTTAGGTTCTCCCTCCATTATCCCCGTTTAGGTTCTCCCTCCATTATCCCCGTTTAGGTTCTCCCTCCATTATCCCCGTTTAGGTTCTCCCTCCATTATCCCCGTTTAGGTTCTCCCTCCATTATCCCCGTTTAGGTTCTCCCTCCATTATCCCCGTTTAGGTTCTCCCTCCATTATCCCCGTTTAGGTTCTCCCTCCATTATCCCCGTTTAGGTTCTCCCTCCATTATCCCCGTTTAGGTTCTCCCTCCATTATCCCCGTTTAGGTTCTCCCTCCATTATCCCCGTTTAGGTTCTCCCTCCATTATCCCCGTTTAGGTTCTCCCTCCATTATCCCCGTTTAGGTTCTCCCTCCATTATCCCCGTTTAGGTTCTCCCTCCATTATCCCCGTTTAGGTTCTCCCTCCATTATCCCCGTTTAGGTTCTCCCTCCATTATCCCCGTTTAGGTTCTCCCTCCATTATCCCCGTTTAGGTTCTCCCTCCATTATCCCCGTTTAGGTTCTCCCTCCATTATCCCCGTTTAGGTTCTCCCTCCATTATCCCCGTTTAGGTTCTCCCTCCATTATCCCCGTTTAGGTTCTCCCTCCATTATCCCCGTTTAGGTTCTCCCTCCATTATCCCCGTTTAGGTTCTCCCTCCATTATCCCCGTTTAGGTTCTCCCTCCATTATCCCCGTTTAGGTTCTCCCTCCATTATCCCCGTTTAGGTTCTCCCTCCATTATCTCCGTTTAGGTTCTCCCTCCATTATCCCCGTTTAGGTTCTCCCTCCATTATCCCCGTTTAGGTTCTCCCTCCATTATCCCCGTTTAGGTTCTCCCTCCATTATCCCCGTTTAGGTTCTCCCTCCATTATCCCCGTTTAGGTTCTCCCTCCATTATCCCCGTTTAGGTTCTCCCTCCATTATCCCCGTTTAGGTTCTCCCTCCATTATCCCCGTTTAGGTTCTCCCTCCATTATCCCCGTTTAGGTTCTCCCTCCATTATCCCCGTTTAGGTTCTCCCTCCATTATCCCCGTTTAGGTTCTCCCTCCATTATCCCCGTTTAGGTTCTCCCTCCATTATCCCCGTTTAGGTTCTCCCTCCATTATCCCCGTTTAGGTTCTCCCTCCATTATCCCCGTTTAGGCTCTCCCCCCATTATCCCCGTTTAGGCTCTCCCTCCATTATCCCCGTTTAGGTTCTCCCTCCATTATCCGCGTTTAGGTTCTCCCTGCATTATCCCCGTTTAGGTTCTCCCTCCATTATCCCCGTTTAGGTCCTCCTTCCATTATCCCCGTTTAGGTTCTACCTCCATTATCCCCGTTTAGGTTCTCCCTCCATTATCCCCGTTTAGGTTCTCCCTCCATTATCCCCGTTTAGGTTCTCCCTCCATTATCCCCGTTTAGGTTCTCCCTCCATTATCCCCGTTTAGGTTCTCCCTCCATTATCCCCGTTTAGGTTCTCCCTCCATTATCCCCGTTTAGGTTCTTCCTCCATTATCCCCGTTTAGGTCCTCCCTCCATTATCCCCGTTTAGGTTCTCCCTCCATTATCCCCGTTTAGGTTCTCCCTCCATTATCCCCGTTTAGGTTCTCCCTCCATTATCCCCGTTTAGGTTCTCCCTCCATTATCCCCGTTTAGGTTCTCCCTCCATTATCCCCGTTTAGGTTCTCCCTCCATTATCCCCGTTTAGGTACTTCCTCCATTATCCCCGTTTAGGTCCTCCCTCCATTATCCCCGTTTAGGTTCTCCCTCCATTATCCCCGTTTAGGTTCTCCCTCCATTATCCCCGTTTAGGTTCTCCCTCCATTATCCCCGTTTAGGTTCTCCCTCCATTATCCCCCTTTTGGTTCTCCCTCCATTATCCCCGTTTAGGTTCTCCCTCCATTATCCCCGTTTAGGTTCTCCCTCCATTATCCGCGTTTAGGTTCTGCCTCCATTATCCCCGTTTAGGTTCTCCCTCCATTATCCCCGTTTAGGTTCTCCCTCCATTATCCCCGTTTAGGTTCTCCCTCCATTATCCCCGTTTAGGTTCTCCCTCCATTATCCCCGTTTAGGTTCTCCCTCCATTATCCCCGTTTAGGTTCTCCCTCCATTATCCCCGTTTAGGTTCTCCCTCCATTATCCCCGTTTAGGTTCTCCCTCCATTATCCCCGTTTAGGTTCTCCCTCCATTATCCCCGTTTAGGTTCTCCCTCCATTATCCCCGTTTAGGTTTTCCCTCCATTATCCCCGTTTAGGTTCTCCCTCCATTATCCCCGTTTAGGTTCTCCCTCCATTATCCGCGTTTAGGTTCTCCCTCCATTATCCCCGTTTAGGTTCTCCCTCCATTATCCCCGTTTAGGTTCTCCCTCCATTATCCCCGTTTAGGTTCTCCCTCCATTATCCCCGTTTAGGTTCTCCCTCCATTATCCCCGTTTAGGTTCTCCCTCCATTATCCCCGTTTAGGTTCTCCCTCCATTATCCCCGTTTAGGTTCTCCCTCCATTATCCCCGTTTAGGTTCTCCCTCCATTATCCCCGTTTAGGTTCTCCCTCCATTATCTCCGTTTAGGTTCTCCCTCCATTATCCCCGTTTAGGTTCTCCCTCCATTATCCCCGTTTAGGTTCTCCCTCCATTATCCCCGTTTAGGTTCTCCCTCCATTATCCCCGTTTAGGTTCTCCCTCCATTATCCCCGTTTAGGTTCTCCCTCCATTATCCCCGTTTAGGTTCTCCCTCCATTATCCCCGTTTAGGTTCTCCCTCCATTATCCCCGTTTAGGTTCTCCCTCCATTATCCCCGTTTAGGTTCTCCCTCCATTATCCCCGTTTAGGTTCTCCCTCCATTATCCCCGTTTAGGTTCTCCCTCCATTATCCCCGTTTAGGTTCTCCCTCCATTATCTCTGTTTAGGTTCTTCCTCCATTATACCCGTTTAGGTTCTCCCTCCATTTTCCCCGTTTTGGTTCTCCCTCCATTATCCCCGTTTAGGTTCTCCCTCCATTATCCCCCTTTAGGTTCTCCCTCCATTATCCCCGTTTAGGTTCTCCCTCCATTATCCCCGTTTAGGTTCTCCCTCCATTATCCCCGTTTAGGTTCTCCCTCCATTATCCCCGTTTAGGTTCTCCCTCCATTATCCCCGTTTAGGTTCTCGCTCCATTATCCCCGTTTAGGTTGCCCCTCCATTATCCCCGTTTAGGTTCTACCTCCATTATCCCCGTTTAGGTTCTCGCTCCATTATCCCCGTTTAGGTTCTCCCTCCATTATCCCCGTTTAGGTTCTCCCTCCATTATCCCCGTTTAGGTTCTCCCTCCATTATCCCCGTTTAGGTTCTCCCTCCATTATCCCCGTTTAGGTTCTCCCTCCATTATCCCCGTTTAGGTTCTCCCTCCATTATCCCCGTTTAGGTTCTCCCTCCATTATCCCCGTTTAGGTTCTCCCTCCATTATTCCCGTTTAGGTTCTCCCTCCATTATCCCCGTTTAGGTTCTCCCTCCATTATCCCCGTTTAGGTTCTCCCTCCATTATCCCCGTTTAGGTTCTCCCTCCATTATCCCCCTTTTGGTTCTCCCTCCATTATCCCCGTTTAGGTTCTCCCTCCATTATCCCCCTTTTGGTTCTCCCTCCATTATCCCCGTTTAGGTTCTCCCTCCATTATCCCCGTTTAGGTTCTCCCTCCATTATCCCCGTTTAGGTTCTCCCTCCATTATCCCCGTTTAGGTTCTCCCTCCATTATCCCCGTTTGGGTTCTCCCTCCATTATCCCCGTTTAGGTTCTCCCTCCATTATCCCCGTTTAGGTTCTCCCTCCATTATCCCCATTTAGGTTCTCCCTCCATTATCCCCGTTTAGGTTCTCCCTCCATTATCCCCGTTTAGGTTCTCCCTCCATTATCCCCGTTTAGGTTCTCCCTCCATTATCCCCGTTTAGGTTCTCCCTCCATTATCCCCGTTTAGGTTCTCCCTCCATTATCCCCGTTTAGGTTCTCCCTCCATTATCCCCGTTTAGGTTCTCCCTCCATTATCCCCGTTTAGGTTCTCCCTCCATTATCCCCGTTTAGGTTCTCCCTCCATTATCCCCGTTTAGGTTCTCCCTCCATTATCCCCGTTTAGGTTCTCCCTCCAATATCCCCGTTTAGGTTCTCCCTCCATTATCCCCGTTTAGGTTCTCCCTCCATTATCCCCGTTTAGGTTCTCCCTCCATTATCCCCGTTTAGGTTCTCCCTCCATTATCCCCGTTTAGGTTCTCCTTCCATTATCCCCGTTTAGGTTCTCCCTCCATTATCCCCGTTTAGGTTCTCCCTCCATTATCCCCGTTTAGGTTCTCCCTCCATCATCCCCGTTTAGGTTCTCCCTCCATTATCCCCGTTTAGGTTCTCCCTCCATTATCCCCGTTTAGGTTCTCCTTCCATTATCCCGTTTAGGTTCTCCCTCCATTATCCCCGTTTAGGTCCTCCCTCCATTATCCCCGTTTAGGTTCTCCCTCCATTATCCCCGTTTAGGTTCTCCCTCCATTATCCCCGTTTAGGTTCTCCCTCCATTATCCCCGTTTAGGTTCTCCCTCCATTATCCCCGTTTAGGTTCTCCCTCCATCATCCCCGTTTAGGTTCTCCCTCCATTATCCCCGTTTAGGTTCTCCCTCCATTATCCCCGTTTAGGTTCTCCCTCCATTATCCCCGTTTAGGTTCTCCCTCCATTATCCCCGTTTAGGTTCTCCCTCCATTATCCCCGTTTAGGTTCTCCCTCCATTATCCCCGTTTAGGTTCTCCCTCCATTATCCCCGTTTAGGTTCTCCCTCCATTATCCCCGTTTAGGTTCTCCCTCCATTATCCCCGTTTAGGTTCTCCCTCCATTATCCCCGTTTAGGTTCTCCCTCCATTATCCCCGTTTAGGTTCTCCCTCCATTATCCCCGTTTAGCTTCTCCCTCCATTATCCCCGTTGATATGTATATACGTGTACCGTTTTGCGTCAAATTCTCCTTAGCCTTGTGCCTGTTTTGTAAAGCCGTAGATCCCCATACAGCGTCCCCCTCTTAGAAGGACATTCAGCATACAGCACAAACACCTATTATCACAACCAAAACAAGAGTAGCCCAGAGAAGGACGACAGCCTAGGACTACGAGGACTGCTATTGTCCATAATGTTTTTCTTGGCCTCAATAAAACACCTGGTTGTGTGTATGGTGATCGGGATGGTATTTGTAATCATAACAGCTGCGAGCTCTGCTTGAGTGCGGAAGGGGGAGAAAGAGAGAGAGAGAGAGAGAAAATAAATACGTCCAATACCGAGGGGTGGATAGGGCGATGTGGATAATAGGAGGAAGGGGGACTGAGGAGAGGAAGTAGGAGAGAGAGAGAGAGAAGTGGAGAGCTGGGAGAGACGTATCGAATAATAACCGTAGGATGAAGAGTGGAAGCGAAAGTGGGAAAATGATATTAGGGAGAATGGAGCGAGAAGGGAGAGGAAGACAAACGAGGAGAGGAAAGATGGAAAGAGAAACGAGGGAATAAGGGTAGACGAAGAAAACCCGAGGAGATAATAGCGCAGGCTCGATAATAAACCCTGATTGAACGAAAGGGGGAAGAATAAAAAAAAAAAAAAAAATTCTCGATAGGGAAAGAAAAGAAAACAGAAAAAAAATACAAGAAACACACAAACCTAACAAACAACGACACAAGAGAAAAAAACGAAACGAAAAACAAAGAACCAAACGAAGGGAATGGAAGAAAACAAACGAAGGAAGTGGAAGAAAACGAGAAATAAAGAAGAAATACACAAACATCAAGTTTCCTTCTATACCCTCCCCTCCGACCAAGATTTATGATGTTCTTTGCCGGAAGGTTTTGTTAGCAGTGTCAATAACTTTTTTTTTTTCTTTATTGTTTGGTCGAGCGGCGTCTCAGGGGAAGGGGATAAATCGGATTAAATCGATATAATTACACAAGAACAATCGCCCTCGAGAAGGTAAGAGGGAATTGTTGTTGTAGAGAGTTTGATTAAACTTATGAGAATGTGTTTGTTCCATTTCTGCTTTTGATCTTTCGTAATTTTGAACTGTTT
>NC_091552.1:4561078-4566078 GCF_042767895.1 Penaeus vannamei
CACACACACATACACACGTGCAGACAAACAAATACATACACACACGCAGAGAGCATAATACCCAATGTAAGTTAATTGAACAAGTATGACTGTACACAGGATTTTTTTCTACTTCTCATACTAACCTATCATCATCTCCATCATTCTAATGTCTCCCTCGCCATTACAAGACAAAAAAGAAAGAAAAAGAAAGAAAAAGAAAAGAAAGAAGTCGTAATGATATATTGTCTCTCCCTTCGCCTCTCCCTCCCTCCCTCTCTCTGTCTGTCTGTCTGTCTCTGTCTCTGTCTCTCTCTCTCTCTCTCTCTCTCTCTCTCTCTCTCTCTCTCTCTCTCTCTCTCTCATCTCTACTCATCTCTCTCTCTCTCTCTCTCTCTCTCCCTCCTCCCCCCCCCTCTCTCTCTCTCTCTCTCTCCCTCCCTCCCTCTCTCTCTCTCTCCCATCCCTCCCCCCCCCCCTTCTCTCTCTTTCTCCTTCCCTCTCTCTCTCCCTCTCTCTCTCTCTCTCTCTTGCTGTCTCTTTCTCCTTCGATCTCTCTCTCTCTGTCTCTCTCTCTCTCTCTCTCTCTCTCTCTCTCTCTCTCTCAAAAGCATTTAGGGAAAAAAACATGAGGGATCGATACAAGTACGGAAATATCTAGAGACTGCGAGCAATACACACGAAGCAAAAAGAAATGACAGCAGATACCTGGTAAAGGTTGTGTGGTTGCTTGTGTATGTGTGTGTGTGTGTGTGTGTGTGTGTGTGTGTGTGTGTGTGTGTGTGTGTTTGTGAGTGTGTGTGTGTGTATTAGTACGTATGCGTATATGTATGTATATATATATATATATATATATATATATATATATATATATATATATATATATATATATATATATATATATATATATATATATATATATATATATATATATATATATATATATATATATATATAGTGTGTGTGTGTGTGTGTGTTTGTGTATATATGCATGCCCTTGGATCATTTCGTTGCCACATATCTCTTCAAGCTCGCATGAAATTTACCTCCCCACTCCACATTTTTTTTCTCTCTCTCTCTCTCTCTTCCTTTTTTTTTCTTTTTTGGTCTTGAAACAAAGACCTCCGAAGCCAAAGAATTCCCTCGGCCTGTGTTTCCGACGCGGCCTCAACACCTCACTGAGTTCCTCGTAAGTCCGCTTCAGTATTATTTCCCTCGTACACAATAACACCCACGACCCTGTATTATCTAGCAACCCCTTGCCCTTGAAAAGAAAGGGGTTAAAAAAAAAAAAAAAAAAAAGAATGAGAAAGCGTGAGTGAGAAATGAGAGACAGAGAGATGTGAACACAATGAGGGAACCGCCATTTGTTCAGGTTTGCATACATGGCCGAGCTTTGTTCATGGCATCACGTTGAACAATGGTTAGAGAGGGGGTCAGTGGAAGATCAAAAAGGTACTTGGCTTTCTCTCTCTCTCTCTCTCTCTCTCTCTCTCTCTCTCTCTCTCTCTCTCTCTCTCTCTCTCTCTCTCTCTCTCTCTCTCTCTCTCTCTCTCTCTCTCTCTCTCTCTCTGTCTCTCTCTCTCTCTCTCTCTCTCTCTGTCTCTCTCTCTCTCTGGTCTCTCCTTCCCTCGCACGCTTGATTTTTTAAAATTTTCTCTTTTTTTATTTTTCACTTTTTCTCTCGTCTATATCTGTCTATCAGTCTATCTGGTCTGTCGGTATTTATTAGATAGATAGATAGATATAGATATAGATATATGTGCCCGTTTCTCTCTCTTATCCTTATACCTCCCTCTCTCTCACTCTCATTCTTTCAGTCTCTCTCTCTCTCTCTCTTTCTCTCTCTCTCTCTCCCTCCCTCCCTTCCTCCCTCCCTTCCTCCCTCCCTCCCTCTCTCCCTCTCTCCCTCCCTCCCTCCCTCCTTCTCTCCTTCCCTCCGTCCCTCTCCCACCTGCATTTTCCCTCCCTCCCTCTCCTTTGTGAGAGGTTCATTCTTCCAAAAAGCACAGATTTCACATGTCGAGTCTGTTTTTAAACTGAACAGTGATAATAAGAGAGAAAACCGGACCACTCTCCTCTGTTTCTTTTTTTTTCTTTCTTTCTTTCTCTCTTTCTTTTTTTTTGTAGGGGACAAGGGAAGGGGGAGGGGTGAAGGGGAAGGGGAGAGCAGAGATGGGGGGAAAGGGAGAAAATTGTGCCGAGCTCAATTCTGTGTTTTTCTTGCAGAAGGAAGGAGAGAAGGAGGGAGATGGCGAGAGGGGGGAGATGGGGAAGTGGGGAGTTGGGGAGGGAGAGGGAAAGAGAGGGGAGAATTAGAGAGATGAGAAAGGAGAGGGAGAGAGGGGAGAGTTGGGGAGGTGGGGAGGGAGAGGGAAAGAGGAAGAGGGGAGATGGGCGAGGGAGAGGGAAGGAGGGGGGAGTTGGGGGAGGGAGAGGGAAAGAGGGGGGAATTAGGGAAGTTGAGAAGGGAGATGGAAAGAGGGGGGAGTTGGAGAGGTGGGGGAGGGAGAGGGAAAGAGAGGGGAGTTGGGGAGAGGAGAGGGAAGAAGGAGTGGGGAGTTGGGGGAGGGAGGAGGGAAAGAGGAGAGGGAGTTGGGGAGTTGGGAAGGGAGAGGGGAAAAAGAGGGGGAGGGGAGTTGGGGGAGTTGGGGGAGGGAGAGGGAAAGAGGGAGAGAGTTAGAGAGCTGGGAAGGGAGAGGGAAAGAGGGGGGAATTAGGGAGTTGGGAAGGGAGAGGAAAATAGAGGAGGGAGTTAGGGAGATAGGAAGGAAGAGGGAGAGAGGAGAGAGTTGGGGAGTTGAGAAAGGAGAGGGAAAGAGCAGGGAGTTGGTAAAATAACAAAGACAATAACCCTAACAACAATAACAATAATGATAATCACAACAACAACAACAATGACAATGACAACAAGGATGATAATGACGATCATAATGACAGCAAAACAAAGTTGATCCCTAATTGCTTGTCCTACTTTAAGCATAGCAGTAACCTGGTCATTAAAACCGACTGGACTCCACTATGTATTAATTTAATGCAATGCTTTCATGTGGTGTCTAATTCTCTCCTCTTGTTTGTGCATATGTCTGTTCTGTTGTTGATGATGATGCTGATGATTTATTTTATTTTTGTTTATTTATTTGTTTATTTATTGTTATTTTTTATCTTTATTTATTTCAATATTACTATTATTATTTTTTTTTGGGGGGGGGGTCAGTGTGAATGTCTGTCTCTGTCTCTACCTTTATTTGTCTTTTTTGTCTTTGTTCTTATGTTATTTGTCTATCTCGTCTATATTCATGTTGGTTTTGATGATGTTTTTTTGTTTGTTTGTGTATCTTGTCAATGTAACTGTCTATCTCTCTTCCTAGGTTGTCTGTCTATCTACTTATCTATCTCTATTTATTTATGTCTGTTTATACTGTATATATGTGTATGTGTGTGAGTGCTTGTGTGTCCGTGTACGAGTGTTTATCTATCTTTCTGTCTGTCTATTTATTATCCACCTTTGTATCTGTCTGTCTATCATCTATCTATATATCTGTCTGTCTATTATCTATCTATGTATCTGTCTGTCTATTATCTATCTATATATTATCCACCTATCTATCTATGTATCTATCTGTCTGTCTGTATTTTATTTATCTAATCTACCTACTTATCTTTCTATCTATATATCTATCTTTCAATTTCTCTGATCTGTCTATCAACCTGTCCATTCACCTATTCACTCGTTCTATCTCACTCATTCTCTTTACTTGTCTCTATCTCCTTCCTTCGCTCCTCTCCCCCTCCTTGCAGTACAATCCACGTTACAATAATCATAATATTAATAACAACCATCCTACATTTTAGCCCTTATACCCAACTATAAACTAACATAATTAGCCCTACATACGCACGACTGAAGCGAAATATGTGGCCTGAATTTTGTCCCCATTGCTTAAAAAAAAAAAAAAAAAAAAAAAAAAAGTGTGAATTATATTTTATTTAAGCTCTCGTCTGATTTAGTGGCCGCTGATTGGCTCCGAGTGATTCCCTTTAAAGGCATTAGATGCTGTGGATATATTGTTTATGGGAGAGGGGAATGGGGAGAGGGGGAGTGAAAGGAGGAGGAGGGAGAGGAGAAGGAATAGGAGGGAGAGGGGAAGGAGGAAGGAGGAGGAGGGAGAGGGAGAAGGAATGGAGGGGTAGGGGTGAAAGGGGGAGGAGGATGGGGGGGAAGAGTGGAAGGAGGAAGAGGGAGAGGAGAAGGAGGAGGGGAGAGGGGAAGGAGGAAGGGGGAGGGGAAGAGTGGAAGGAGGAGGAGGAAGAGGAGAGGGAATAGGGTTAGAGAGGAAGGAGGAAGGGGGTGGGGGAGTGGAAGTAGGAGAAGGAATAGGGGGGGGATAGTGGAAGGAGGAAGGGGAGAGGGAAGAGTGGAAGGAGGAGGAGGAAGAGGAAAAGGAATAACGGGGAGAGGAGGAAGGAAAGGAGGAAGAGGAGGAAGGAAGAGGGGAAGAGAAGGAATAGGAGGAAAAGGGGAAGGAGAAAAGGGGGGGAGGGAGAAGAAATCATTACTGAATAACTGTCCTGTTCCATCCGAATGCTGACTCGCTGTCTGATTCCCTTTAAAAGCAGTAGATACTGTGAATATATCTTTGATGTTTTACGTAACGAAGATGAATAAGGAAAAAGTGCTGGATAGAGAGTCTTCTTGCTATTCTTATCATCGATTTTATTGTTGTTATCATTGCCATTGTTGTTGTTGTTAGTACTGATAATGTTGTTATTAATGTTGTTGAATATCATTATTATTATTATTATTATTATTATTATTGTTATTATTATTATTATCATTATTATTATTATTATTATTATTATTATTATTATTATTATAATTATTATTATTATTATTATTATTATCATTATTATTATTATAGTGGTTTATTGACATTTTGATCACGTCTTTTATTATTATGACCAATTTTATTGTTGTTGGTAGTATTAATGATATTGTTATTATTATTGTTATTATCAAT
>NC_091552.1:4581078-4593578 GCF_042767895.1 Penaeus vannamei
GGAGAGAGAGGGAAGTGGAGGAAGGAGGGAAAGGGGAGAGGAAAGGAGGAGAGGGAGGAAGGGAAGGGGGTAAGCAGACGGAAGGAGAAATGGAGAGAGAAAGACAAAAGGGAGGGATGGTGTACGGAAAGAGAGGAAGAAAGGGAGAAGGAAGGAGGGAAGGGAAGTGGGAGACATCGCAAAGGGGAGAAGAGAGACACGGAAAAAAAACAGGAGAATAAGAGAACGAGAATGAGACAGTGAATTGAAAAAAAACAATTCCTTATTAGTGAAGAAATCAAGACACATTTTTCTTTTTTTTTTGCACATTCGTTGAAAAAGAAAAAAAAAAAAAAACGAGAAAAAAGTGGTAATAATAAACTTCTACTCCGTCTTGCACCTTAGTATCAAAACTCCATCAACGGCTATTAAAAAAAAAGAAAGAAAAAAAGAAAAGAAGAGGTAATAATGAGTTAGAAAGAGATTAATGGAGAGACGACGGGGGAAGGAGGAGGAGAGGGAGAGTGGATGAAAGAGAGAATGAGTTAAAAAGAAGGACAGACAAAAAGAGAGAGAGAGAGAGAGAGAGAGAGAGATAGAGGGAGAGATAGAGATAGAGAGAGAGAGAGAGAGAGAGAGAGAGAGAGAGAGAGAGAGAGAGAGAGAGACAGAGAGAGAGAGAGAGAGAGAGAGAGAGAAAGAAAAAGAAAGAAGAGAAAGAAAATAAATAAAGAAAGAGACAGAAAGACAGGCAAACAGAAATACAAAAAGACATACAAACAAACATACAAAACAAAACAGACAAAGACCAACACAATACAAGCTTCCTGAATCAAATCAGAACATCCTGCTTCAACAAAAATCTCCATTATACCCCTTTTATATAAATCCAAAGAAACAGACATGGAAATAATCTTTCAAATCACAGGAACGTAACAAAGGAAGAGAAAGGTTGAAAACAGCTGTTCACTGGCACTCTGGACTAATTTGCTCCCCCGAGGCAAGCTGAGATAAAGAGGAAATGGGGTCAAAATAAGAGTAAGTGGGATGAAAAAAGAGTAAATGGGATGAAAATCAGAGAGAGAGAGAGAGAGAGAGAGAGAGAGAGAGAGAGAGAGAGAGAGAGAGAGAGAGAGAGAGAGAGAGAGAGAGAGAGAGAGAGAGAGAGAGATATATTATTAGAGAGAGAGAGAGACATATATAATAGAGAGAGAGAGAGAGAGAGAGAGAGAGAGAGAGAGAGAGAGAGAGAGACGAAGATGATAGGTAGACAGATAGATACAGATATCTGTGTGCGTGTGTGAAGACAGACAGATCAAATTTATAGACAGATAACTAGATACAAATATGTGCATGTATGGCTAGATAGATAGGTAGACAGACACAACAATAGATATAGATACATACCGTTTATATATGTTTTATGTATATGAAGACACATGAACATATCACATGAGAGAGAGAGAGAATGAGACATAGGCAATCATAGAGTGAAAGGGGGAGAGAGAGAGAGACAATGATAATGTGAAAGAGAAAGGACGAGAGAGAGACAAACAAACACAAAGAAAGAAAGAGAATAAGAGAAAGAACAGCATAAGAGAAAATAAAAAAAAGGTTTTCTCGAGGTTAGAATTTTTCTCCTTTTTCATCCCATCTCTCGTTCTGTCTCTCTATCTCCTCCTCTTTACCATCTATCGTTCTTTACCCATCTATCGTTCTCTATCACAATCCTCCTCTTTACCCATCTATCGTTCTCTACTCATCTATCGTTCTTTATCACAATCCTCCTCTTTACCCATCTATCGTTCTCTACTCATCTATCGTTCTTTATCACAATCCTCCTCTTTACCCATCTATTGCTCTTTACCCATCTATCGTTCTTTATCACAATCCTCCTCTTTACCCATCTATTGCTCTTTACCCATCTATCGTTCTTTATCACAATCCTCCTCTTTACCCATCTATTGCTCTTTACCCATCTATAGTTCTTTACCCATCTATCAGTCTCTACCACAGTCCTCCTCTTTACCCATCTATCGTTATGTCTCTCTATCACAATCCTCCTCTTTACCCATCTATCGGTCTCTACCACAGTCCTCCTCTTTACCCATCTATCGTTCTTTGCCCATCTATCGTTCTCTATCACAATCCTCCTCTTTACACATCTATCGTTGTCTATCACAATACTCCTCTTTACACATCTATCGGTCTCTACCACAGTCCTCCTCTTTACCCATCTATCGTTCTTTACCACAGTCCTCCTCTTTATCCATCTATCGGTCTCTTCCCATCTATCGTTCTTTATCCATCTATCGCTCTTTATCCATCTATCGCTCTTTATCCATCTATCGGTCTCCTCCCATCTATCGTTCTTTATCCATCTATCGTTCTCTATCGCAATCCTCCTCTTTACCCATCTATCGTTCTCTATCGCAATCCTCCTCTTTACCCATCTATCGTTCTTTACCCATCTATCGGTCTTTACCCATCTATCGTTCTCTATCACAATCCTCTTCTTTACCCATCTATCGTTCTCTTCCCATCTATCGTTCTTTACCATCTATCGTTCTTTACCCATCTATCGTTCTTTACCCATCTATCGTTCTTTATCCATCTATCGTTCTCTATCGCAATTCTTCCCCGGGTTTTCCTTCGCCAATCCTCTTGAGATTTAGACAAAGTTCCCCACTAAAGCAACATCACATTTTAATTACCTTTCGCTGGAAGATCTCATCCGGCTCGCATTACCTGGAGGGAGAGAAAAGGGAGAAAGAATAATGAGTTAATGGAACGAAAATTAGAATGGGAGTTTAGGTATATATGTATATTTTTTTTATTTTTTTTTTTGGGGGAGGAGGTGGTGGTGGGGGGTCGGGGTAATTTTTTTTTTTAGGGGGGGAGGGGGTGTTGCGTAATAAGAGTAGATTCTATAAATAGGATCATGTTTTTTTTTTTTAAGGTTTTATTATAGTTTTCAAGTAGTATTACCTAGACATATTTCAAATATCTTTATGATTATTTTTATCGTACTATACAAAATAGTTAAGAAATTCTACCAGTTTGGGGAGACATGTCAACCTAATACATTATTTAGAATCCCATCTACAACCTCATAAAAATCAACAGCCATAACCTCACTCTCACTTGACCTAGTTCAGGACTTAAAAAAAAAAGAATAATGAAATAAAAAAAATAAAAATTTTCAGGCCCATCACACAAAAACAATAGTCACCTTCACAATCCTGTTACAACACCCTCCCCCCCCTCCCCTCCCATCCCCCTTTGTATTTAATGGTTTGACAAAATATAGATCGGACAACGTAAAACTACTCCACTAATAGTTGTGCATTCGCTAAATCGACAACAGATTCTCTATAAAAGGCCAACGGTAAATCTGAGTGTGTAGTGTAGAAAAAAAATATATGAGTGAGTGAATAAAAAAGGAGAGAGAGGGAGGAGGAAAGAGAGGAAAGGAGGGAGAAAGGGAAGGAAAGAGGGAGGAAGGAGGGAGGGAGGGAGGGAGGGAGGGAGGGAGGGAGGAGGGAGGGAGCAAGAGAGAGAGAGAGAGAGAGAGAGAGAGAGAGAGAGAGAGAAGAGAGAGAGAGAGAGAGAGAGAGAGAGAGAGAAGAGAGAGAGAGAGAGAGAGAGAGAGAGAGAGAGAGAGAGAGAGAGAGAAAGAGGAAGAGAGAGAGAGAATGAAAAATAGACATAGAGTAAAAGGGAAAGAGACAGACAATGATAATATGAAAGAGAGAGAGAAAAACAAACACAAAAAAGAAATAAGATAAGAGAGAGAAAAAAAAAACAGCATAAGAAAAATAAGATAAAATGTTTTTTTTTCTGTGGCTAGAATCCTCTCAGGTTATGGCAGGTCATGGATCCTGCTCTGAATTTAACTCTATTCCTCTGTCGAATAAACGATTTAAAACCCGAAGCATCAGTATTCAGAACGCTATCTATACATCATACCAATACATCTACGTGTTTTTCTTAGTCCATGAAAATAAAACATTTACAAAAAGGAAAAGAAAAGGAAAGGAAAAACAAACAAACAAACAGACAAACAAACGAAAAACAGAAATCGCAATCTTCTGTAATTTCACACCGCAACTTGAAAGAAAAAAAAAAAACTTTTTCTTTTTGACACTCGAAGGAAACGAACTGCAAAGTTGTATTTGTTTTTTATTCTTGAAGTAAAAGTAAACTATGACAAACATTATTATCATTTTTATGGTATCATTATCATTATCTTTATCATCATCATTATTACTATCATTATCATCACTATTATTATTATTATTATTATGATTAGTCACGTATCCATCATACGTATGATATTTATTACTATTATTATCATTATCATACTTTATTGCTATCGTTGTTGTTAATGTTGTTATAGTTATTGTCACTGTCATTGCGATTATTATAAATATTATTATTATCATCATTATTATTATTATCATTATCATTATTACCATTATTATCATTGCTATTATTATCATTATCATCATTATAAACAAACATCATGTTAATTATATAATCGAATATACTATAACTCGCGTAAATCATAACTATTTACAACTTTTATACCTCCATAAATCGTGTTGGTAAGTTTATCTTGTAGTTATAACGGTTTTATATCACAACCTCTGGACGTCTTCACAGATAGCCAAATAAACAGGGCGAGAGTCATAGGATATGATAGATAAATAGATCAATAGATAATGAAAAATACGTATAACGGAAACAAAAAAGAAGACAGATATTACCGATATGAAAAGAATGGTGAGATTAAGCAATGGAAGATAGATAGATACACAGATAGTTAATGAAATGTACATATAACATAAACAACGCAGACAATACTGATAAAAAGCAATGAAAACTAAACAACAAAAAGCAGACGCACACATACACACACGCACCCACACACACACACACACACACACACATACGTACACAAAAGAACACACACACACACACACACACACACGCACGTACACAAAAGAACACACACACACACACACACACACACCCACACACACACACACACACACAAATACACACACACAGACACACACACACACACACCAACACACACACACAGACACACGCACACAAACACGTACACACCCACACACCCACCCACACACACACACACACACACACACTCCCACACACACACCCACACACACACACACACCCACACACACACACACACACACACACACACACACACACACACACACACACACACACACACACGTACACAAAAGAACACACACTTTCCACTGCCCTTTCGCCCGTCCGTTTCTTACAGGAGCGAAGAAGGTTCTCGAGACACCTGAACACCTCTGCAAAAGTTTCTCAGCTGTTCTGTGAAGTATTTCGGTACAACGGTCTAAGGACGAAATTACCTTCTTTTGTGTGCCGTTATAAGGAGGTTGTGAAATGGCTCGTTTGGCTTTTACGGAACGAGGATCAAAGTGATGCCTCTTTTTTTGGTTATGTTTTTTTTTTCTCTCTCTCTCTCTCTTTTCTTTCCTTTAAATTTCTTCTTTCTTCTCCATCCTCTGGTTATTAGGTATTTTTCTTTTTTTCTTTTTATTTCTTCTTCTTTCTTCTTCTTATTATTATTTTCCCTTTTGCATCGCCTTCTTCTGACTTTCTGATTTATTTATTTACTTATTTATCTATTTATTTATTATTATTATTATTATCATTTTTTTTTTTTTTTGCTTCGCCTTGCTGGATTTCAGTTGTTTAAAATCTTTAACATAACATTGTTGAAAGTTTCACCAAATACGAGAAAAAATACAAACACACAATTGCCTACAAAGTGATGAGAGAGAAAAAAATACTTGTCTCTTTTTTGGAATTTTTGAAGATTCCTTAAAAAAAAAAAAATAAAAATGGACATCTAGAGTAAATACAGTAAGAACAAACACCAAATCTCACCCAAAAGGTCGAGATTTATTTTCGAAAATTTAAACACATTTCGTTCTTTAAGAGTGCACTCGCTTTTGTTATTTACTCGTGTGAACTCTTTGCGTTATCTTTCTTCGCAGTTGTTTTCTCTACGTGCTTTATCAGTCATTCTTTTTCCAGCTGTTTTTAGGAGTCTTTGCCTTGAGTTCTGCTGGTTTTTGTTGTCATTTTGATTCCTTTATTTATGTTTTCGATCGTGGATCGTTCTCTCTTCTGTCTGTTTGTGACTCACTCTCTGTCTGTTTGTCACAATGTAAATATATATATATATATATATATATATATATATATATATATATATATATATATATATATATATATATATATATATATATATATATATATATATATATATATATATATATATATATATATGATTTCTTTTGATATATATATATATATATATATATATATATATATATATATATATATATATATATATATATATATATATATATATATATATATATATATATATGATCTGTTGATCTCTGTCTCATCTCTTTCATATCTCTCTCTCTCTCTCTCTCTCTCTCTCTCTCTCTCTCTCTCTCTCTCTCTCTCTGTTCACATATCTCTACTCTCTCTCTCCTCTGCTCTCTTGCTCTCCTCTCTCTCTCTCTCTCTCTGTTCACAATCTCTCTTTCTCTCTCTCTCTCTCTCTCTCTCTCTCTCTCTTTCTCTCTCTCTCTCTCTCTCTCTCTCTCTACTCTCTCTCTCTCTCTCTCACACTCTCTCCTCCCTCTCACTCCCTCTACTCCCACAACCCCTCTCCCTCTCCCTCACTTCCTCCTCTCCTTCTCCCTTTCCCTCACCCTCTCCCACTCCCCCTTCCCCTCCCTCTCTCTCTCTCCCTCTGCCCTTCCCCCCTTTTCCTCACCTCTCTCCCTCCCTCTCTCAAACCCACACACAAACCATAACTCCACCCTACTCTTCCCCATCAGTGTAACAGACAACCCCCGGACATTGATATAACTGCAGCCACGGAATAAATTCTGCTGGGTGGACGGAGCCAGCGTTTATAGTGCTAGAACGGATCCTTTTGATGACTTGGCTGTATTGGATCCAGGAAAGTCGGCCTGTGATGGATGTGAAAGAATCACTCGCAGGGCCCGAAGAGTCACCTGTGGTTCAGATCCCTTTTTTGTTTTTTGTTTTGTTTTTTTTGTCTCGTGGTATGGACAGATTGGTTATTTTTTATTTATTGTTTTGTATGTTATTTTTTAACTTTCTTTTTCCTTGTATAATAATATACATGTTTAATTATGTACATGCATTTATATAATATAATACAATATAATATACGAATGTATTTATATATACATATATATGGGTGTGTGATTATATATACACAGTTATATATATATATATATATATATATATATATATATATATATATATATATATATATATATATATTCTAACCTTCATTATGAATCTAATAAATGTTTGTTATTTTACTGAATTGTTTATGTAAGCATCAGATTGGTAAGAAAATTATGATTTATTAATGAGATTACAACATCCACAGAATCTATCAATATCAATTTTACTGGAACATTTATCGATAACAAAGAATGTTTAAAATATTGAACAGTCAATGTAATTATTGAAAGAAAAAGATATATCAAGGGGTAGGAATGTCAAATTCTCTTATCGGTATCAAAATTTGACAATGAATTAATCACACTGTATTATTCATACCCAATTTATGAAAACATTTGAGCCTGAAAAGAAAATGTGCAACATAACACTTCACAATAAAGAACTTTTTTCTTTTCTTCAAGACTCCACGAATTTTCTTTACTTCATATTCTATCAAAATTCATCCATTTTCCTACTCCACTTTCTTTCTTTTACGTTTTCATTTATTCCTTTTTTATTCGAATTCATTTCGTCTTCTTTTATTCTTTATCTGAACAAAACACTTCACAATAAATAACTTTTTCTTTTCTTCAAGACTCTTTTCTTTACTTCATGTTCTATCAAAATTCATCCATTTCCTTCTCCATTTTCTTTCTTTTACGTTTTTATTTATTCTTTTCTATTCGATATCATTTCTTCTTCTTTTATTCCTTATCCGAACTGCGCAGTATCATGGAATCCATTGGTTTTGGTCGGATGTATCGAGAGAAAAAATAAACAAAAAATGGTAGCTAGTCTGCTGTGCTTTCCACCTTGAAAATAGTCCGTAGTCTTGGGAGATTTATGTACATAGGCAGAAGCGAAGTGAAAGATACAGAGAGAGGAAGAAATATAGAGACAGGTAAAGTCATACAGATAGAAATATAAAAGTTGGAAGGGGAGAGGAGAGAAAGGATGAATGAGATACACAGGGAGGGAGGGAGAGAGAGAGAGGTAGAGATAGCGAGAGAGAGAGAGAGAGAGACAGACAGACAGACAGACAGACAGACAGACAGACAGACAGAACAAGACGAACTAGAGACCAGGGTCAGAGAGAGACAGACAGACAGAGAATTATTTACACAGATTTGTATCAGTGTCTCTCTCTCTCTCTCTCTCTCTCTCTCTCTCTTATATAAATATATACTGTATATATATATATATATATATCCATGCATGTATATATATATATATATATATATATATATATATATATATATATATATATATATATATATATATAACATATATATATGTATAAAGAGAGAGAGAGAGATGAGATAAAGAGAGAGAGAGAGAGAGAGAGAGAGAGAGAGAGAGAGAGAGAGAGAGAGTGAGACAGACAGAGAGAGAAAGAGAGAGAGACACAAGTTATAGACATATACATTTTCATAAATGTATATACAAAAGAGAGAGAGAGAAAGAGGGAGAGAGAAGTGAATAAAAAGCAAAGTTTCAAAATAAGTAAGTCTACCTCAAAGAAAAATAATAATAATTTCCTGACAGAAGCAACCCCATTTTCTATGACACTTCGCACTGGCGGTGAACCTCTTAAATGTATTCTCGATTTCAGTGACGATGCGGATCAGTACTATAACCGCTTAACTCATCCCTGTGATCTTTCATATAATTCATGTATTACTACGCGCTCGTGAAGACAATTATTTTGAAAATTTCAGCGTCTGATTTCCCAAATTTAAGTATTTTACGCCTTCCTTTATTTTATTACTTATTATTATAATTATTATTATTTGTAAATATGATTAATTAGCATGGATTTTCAGTGTATCAGTATTTTTTCATGTAATTTCGGATAAAATGTAACCTCTTTTATTTGTGATCGTATTAATCAATGGAAATGTGAAAGCATTCGTGATGAATAAATAAATCTTCTACCAAACCATTTAAAATTTCCCTCCTTAATTTTTTTTCCTTTCCTCTCATTCCTTCCATTCCCCACCGCCCTTTCCCTTCCCCCTTATCCCCATCCCTCTCCCTCTTTCTATCCTTCCCCCCTCCTCATCTCGCTTTCTCCCCCCCCGCCCTTCGCTCATCCTATCCTACCCCCCACCTCATCTCCCACCCCCTCCTCCTCCCCACTCATCCCTCCAACCTCCCTCCCTCCCCCTCCCCCATACACCCCCACAACCCCCCACCCACAATCACCCAATCCATCCAACTTAAAAAAAAAAAAAAAAAAAAAAAAAGCGAAAAAACGAAAACTAAAAAAAAAAAAAAAAAAAAAAAAAAAAAAACTCACTCTGCATACTCAAGGAGAGGCAATAACGTCAACTTTCTCTCAAGGCATCGCTCACCCTCGCCTCCCCGTCCGCTCGGCGAAGGTAACCTAATTTCTCACGGTTTGTTAGCATAGAGGCGACGAGGTGAGACGCCGTGGATGTAAATGGGGATACAGTTCATAGATGGCGTTGGCGTTTGTGGCTCTGTGTGGACGGGTTCTTTGGAATTGGCTTTTAGACCTAATTGGAATTAGGTCTTGGGAATTGGGTCTTTGGAATTAGGTCTTTGGAATTGGGTCTTGGGAATTAGGTCTTGGGTATTGGGGCATTGGAAATGGTTCTTTGGAATTGGGTCTTTGGAATTGGGTCTTGGGAATTGGGTTGGAATTAGGTCTTTGGAATTGGGTCTTTGGAATTGGGTCTTTGGAATTGGAATTGGGTCTTTGGAATTGGGTCTGTGGAATTAGGTCTTGGGAATTGGGTCTTGGGAATTAGGTCTTTGGAATTAGGTCTTTGGAATTAGGTCCGTGGAATTAGGTCTTTGGAATTAGGTCTTTGGAATTGGGTCTTTGGAATTAGGTCTTTGGAATTAGGTCTTTGGAATTGGGTGTTTGGAATTGGGTCTTGGGAATTAGGTCTTGGGAACTGGGTCTTGGGAATTAGGTCTTGGGAATTGGGTCTTGGGAATTAGGTCTTGGGAATTGGGTATTGGGAATTAGGTCTTGGGAATTGGGTCTTGGGAATTAGGTCTTTGGAATTGGGTCTTTGGAATTAGGCCTTGGGTATTGGGTCTTGGGAATTAGGTCTTTGGAATTGGGTCTTGGGAATTGGCTCTGTGGAATTGGGTCTTTGGAATTAGGCCTTTGGAATTAGGTCTTGGGAATTAGGTCTTTGAAATTAGGTCTTGGGAATTAGGTCTTTGGAATTGGGTCTTTGGAATTGGGTCTTTGGAATTGGGTCTTTGGAATTAGGTCTTTGGAATTAGGTCTTGGGAATTAGGTCTTTGGAATTGGGTCTTGGGAATTAGGTCTTGGGAATTAGGTCTTTGGAATTGGCTCTATGGAATTAGGTCTTTGGAATTGGGTCTTTGGAATTGGGTCTTTGGAATTGGTTCTTTGGAATTAGGTCTTTGGAATTGGCGCTTTGGAATTGGGTCTGTGGAATTAGGTCTTTGGAATTGGGTCTGTGGAATTGGGTCTTGGGAATTGGGTCTATGGAATTAGGTCTTTGGAATTAGGTCTTTGGAATAAGGTCTTTGGAATTAGGTCTTGGGTATTGGGTCTTGGGAATTGGGTCTTGGGAATTGGCTCTGTGGAATTAGGTCTTGGGAATTGGGTCTTTGGAATTAGGTCTTTGGAATTAGGTCTTGGAAATTGGGTCTTTGGAATTGGCTCTATGGAATTAGGTCCTTGGAATTAGGTCCTTGGAATTAGGTCTTTGGAATTGGGTCTTTGGAATTGGGTCTTTGGAATTAGGTCTTTGGAATTGGTTCTTGGGAATTAGGTCTTTGGAATTGGCTCTATGGAATTGGTTCTTTGGAATTGGGTCTTGGGAATTAGGTCTTGGGAATTGGGGCTTTGGAATTAGGTCTTGGGAATTGGGTCTTTGGAATTGGCTCTATGGAATTAGGTCTTTGGAATTGGGTCTTGGGAATTAGGTCTTGGGAATTGGGTCTATGGAATTGGGTCTTTGGAATTAGGTCTTTGGAATTAGGTCTTTGAAATTTGGTCTTTGGAAAAGGGTGTGTGGAATTGGCTCTCTGGAATTGGCTCTTTGGAATTGGCTCTTAGGAATTGGCTCTTAGGAATTGGCTCTTTGGAATTGGGTCTTTCGAAAGGACTCTTGGGGAGTTAGATCTTTGACCTGGGTTCTAACGAACTGGCTCTATGGAATTGGCTCTTTCAAATTGGGTCTTTGGAGTAGGTAGGATCTTTGGAATTGCCTCTTTGGAACTAGCTCTTAGGAATTGGCCCTTAGGAATTAGCTCCTTGGAATTGGGCCTTTCGGAAGGGCTCTTTGGAACTGGCTCTCTGAACTTGGCCCTTAGGAATTGGCTCCTTGGAATTGGCTCTTTGGAACTGGCTCTTAGGAATTGGCCCTTAGGAATTGGCTCCTTGGAATTGGATCCTTGGAATTGGGCCTTTCGGAAGGGCTCTTTGGAATTGGCTCTTTGGAGTCGACTCTATAGAAATGGGTCTTTGACGTTTCGTGTCTTTGCGTGCGTTTGGAAGGGAGTGTGTTCTGTGTGTGTGTGTGTGTGTGTGTGTGTTTGTGTGTGAGTGTGTGTGTATGTGTGTGTGTGTGTGTGTATGTGTGTGTGTGTGAGTGTGTGTGTGTGTGGTCGTGTGTGTGGGTTCGTGTGTGTGTTTGTGTGTGGTTCGTGTGTGTGTGCATGTGTGTGTGTGTGTGTGTGTGTGTGTGTGTATGTGTGTGTGTGTGTGTGTGTGTGTGTGTGTGTTTGTGTGTGAGTGTGTGTGTATGTGTGTGTGTGTGTGTGTATGTGTGTGTGTGTGAGTGTGTGTGTGTGTGGTCGTGTGTATGCGTTCGTGTGTGTGTTTGTGTGTGATTAGTGAATTCCTTCTTTTCCTCTTTAATGCATTATCACCTTCTTCCTCTAATTAACATCCTTACTCTATATTTCTCTTCCTCTCCTTTCTTCTCCCTCGTCGTTCCTTCTTCTCATTCTGTTTCCTCTTCTCCTCATTACACCCTTCTTTCATCTCATTTTTCCTTCTTCCTTTTTTATCAATCTTCTCCTTCTTCCTTTTATCAATCTTCTCCTCCTTCCTTTTTTATCCAATCTTCTCCTTTTTCCTTTTTTATCAAATCTTCTCCTTCTTCCTTTTTTATCCAATCTTCTCCTTTTTCCTTTTTTACCCAATCTTCTTC
>NC_091552.1:4611078-4615230 GCF_042767895.1 Penaeus vannamei
CGTATTAAAGCGTCAGATTGTATATGTATATGTTTCACGTGTGTGTGTGCATATATATATATATATATATATATATATATATATATATATATATATATATATATATATATATATATATGTATATTATGTATATATATATATATATATATATATATATACATATATACATATATATATGTAGGCAAATATATATATATATATATATATATATATAGAGAGAGAGAGAGAGAGAGAGAGAGAGAGAGAGAGAGAGAGAGAGAGAGAGAGAGAGAGAGAGAGAGAGAGAGAGAGAGAGAGAGAATAAAAGAGAGAGAGAGAGGGAGAGAGGGAGAGAGAGAGAGAATAAAAGAATTATATATATATATATATATATATATATATATATATATATATATATATATATATATATGTCTGTGTGTGTGTGTGTGTGTGTGTGTGTGTGTGTATTTATGTATACATATACATATTTTCATACATACACGCACACACACACACACACATTTCCACACCCAAAGAGAGAAAGAAATATAAGCAGACAAGCACCACAAAGTAAGGCAGAAATTCCTCACTGCAAGAGGATGCTATCCCTTCCCCCTAAGAGCCTCGACGGTCGAAGGGGCAGGGATTAAGCCGAAAATCTGAGCCTTATTACTTAGGCCTTCGGCAGACTGGGCGAGTGAAGGGATGCGGTTTGCTGAAGGCCGGGAGATGAGGTTCATTGATTGATCATTGTTATTATTATTATTATTATTATTATTATTATCACTGTTATTATTGTTATTATTATTATTATTATTATTATTATCATTATTATCATTGCTATTATTATTATTATTATTATTATTATTATTATTATTATTATTATCATTGCTATTATTATTATTATTATTATTATTATTATTATCATTGCTATTATTATCATTATTATTATTATTATTATCATTGCTATTATTATTATTATTATTATTATTATCATTATTATTATTATTATTATTATTAATATTATTATCATTGCTATTATTATTATTATTATTATTATTATTATTATTATTATCATTGCTATTATTATTATTATTATTATTATTATTATTATTATTATTATCATTGCTATTATTTTGGTCATTATCATATTATTATTATTATTATTATTATTATTATTATTATCATTGTTATTGATTTTTGTTATCATTATTATTATCACGCTCTTCTTCCTCTCCCCCCTTCACCTCCCCCTCCTTCTCCTCTTCCTCCACCTCCTCCTCCCTTCCTTCCTCCTCCTCCACCTCCTCGTCCTCCCTTTTCCTCCTCCTCCTCTTCCTCCTTTTCCTCCCTCCCACCTCTTTCTCCTCCTCCCCTTCCACCTCCTCCTCCACCTCCTTTTCCTCCCTCCACCTCAACCTCCTCCTCCTCCTTCCTCCTCTCCCCCCATCCTCTTCCCTCCTCCTCCTCCTCTTCCTCCACCTCCTTTTCCTCCCTCCACCTCAACCTCTCCTCCTCCCTCCTCCTCCTCTCCCCCATTTCCTCCTCCCCCCATCCTCTTCCCTCCTCTTCCCTCCCCCCCTCCTCCTCCCTCCTCCCCCCCTTCACTTCCTCCTCTTCCTCCTTTTCCTCCTCTCCCTTCCTCCTCTCCCTCCTTTCACTCACACCATTATTTCGCTTTCCTTTCCAAAACAGTCTGTCGTTTGCTGTCAAAATGAGAATATATATATATATATATATATATATATATATATATATATATATATATATATATATATATATATATATATATATAATTTCCTGATAAATTGTGCTCTTTGGGGCGATTAAACATGAAGAAAAATTTATCAATTTGTGACTGATTTAAAGAGGGGACGTTTTGACGCGGAAATTACATCATAATCTCCCCTTGTTTGAACCGGATAAATGCTAATTATTTTACCATGAATTCCCCAGCTATAAATTATAGAATGTTGTAAGAGATTTAGAATGTAAATGCCTTTATTATCAAATATTGATTTTTGTTTATGGCATTAAGCTTTAACTTTATTTCTATTTCTTTTTTATCAGAAGATAGAAATAACACTAATGGTGATAATCAAACTATTGATTTTGATATTAAAATTACTGTTATTCTTATAATTAATAATTATAATGTGCTCTATTGATGATTATGATTATTTTATACTGTATTACTATCATTATGAATTTTCATGTTAATATTCTTATCAACTATTATCAACGTTATTAAGATTATTGCGTAAATTATTATAATCTCTCTTGATATTGTTATTAGATATATTTCATTATTACAGCAGTTTTTTTTATTGTCGTTGTTATTATCATTACTATCATTAGCAATATTATCATTATCAACATAATCGTCACTATCATTACTGCTACTACCGCTGCTATGATTATTGATAATGGTAATTAGTGATAATATCTATGACAATAATAATGATAATTATTATAATAATTATAGTTACGACTACAAAAACAATGACAATGATAATATTCATCATAATAAAAGTAGTAGCATTAGTAATGATGATAATGATAATTATAATTATAATCATAAAAATGATAACAATGATGATAATGATGATGACAATAGTATTGATGATAATGATAATGATAATACTGATGAAAAAAAATGATGATAATAATAACAATATCCATAATAATGATAATAATAATCATTATAATGGTAATATCAACAATATGAATAATAATAATATGAATAATGATAACAATAATGGTAATAGCAATAGTTATGATAGTAATGATAATGATTTGATAATGAGAATAATTGTAACATTAAGGATAATGATAATCACAAAAATACTGCTACCATATTTATCTTATCAGCCTTTCTCTTGCTCTTCCGTCTTTATCTTTTATTCCTTTTCTCCCATTTTCTCTTTCTCCTGAAGCCCTTAGTGTTACTTTTTCTTTCCTTCACTTTCTCCCTCTTCTTCCTTTTCTTCTCTTTTCTTTTCACCCTTATTCGTCCTTCTTCTTCCTCCTCCTCCTCCATCCTTCCCTCCTCCTCTTTCTCTCCTTTTCTTCCCTTTTCCTCCTCATTTCCTCCTTCCTTATCATCTTCTCTTCCTTACACTTTCTTCCTCACCCCTACCCCCCTCCCTAACCTCCGTCTACCACCTTCCCCCTTCCTCTCCTCCTCATCATTTCTATCTCTCTTTCCTCCCTTGCTTCCTTCTCTTTCTACGCGCTCTCATCTTCCTCTCCCCTCCTCTTTTCCTCTCACCCCCTTCCCCTACCTCACTCCTCTTCTCATTCCTCCTCCTCCTCGTCCCACCTTCTCACCCTTCCCCCTTCCCCTCCTCCCTCCTCCCTTCCCCCTTACCCTCCTACCTCCCTCTCACCCCACCTCCTTCCTCTCCTACCTCCTCTCCCTCCCACCCCCTCACCTCCTCCTCCCACCCCTCTCACATCCCCTCCTCCCACCCTCTCACTTCCTCCTCCCTTCCCTCTCACCCCCTCCTCCTACCCTATCCCCTCCCGTTTCCCCTTCCTCCTTCCTCCTCCCTCCTTCTCACCCCCTCCTACCCTCCTCCTTCCTCTCCACCTCACCCACCCCTCCTCCCACACCCTCCCACACCTCTCCTCCCTCCTCCTCCTTCCTCCTTCTCCCCCTCCTCCCTCCTTACCCTCACCCCTTCCCACCTCCTCCCACCCCCTCCTACCTCCCTCCTACCTCCTTCCCCTCCTTCCTTCCCTCTCACCCCCCCCTCCACCAACCCCCTTCGCACAACCTCTCCAGCAACATAAAATTATTTATGGGAAATCGATAGAGTTCGCTCGCGTTACCTCTGCAGCGGCGGTCATACTACTTGATGGCTTAATCAGCGACATAATTGCCCCATTGTCAATCTGAACAGCCAATTTGCTTGTTGATGAATGCTGGCTTGTTTTTGGGTGGGCGTGTCCCCCTTTTTTTTGGGGGGGGGGGGCTAAGGCGGTTGTTTTTGTTTCTTTTTGTTTGTTGAGGTTGAGGTTGTGTTTTGTTTTTGTTGTTGATTTTGTTGATTTTGTTGTTGATCTTGTTTTTGTTGTTGATTTTGTTGTTTTTGTTGATTTTGTTGTTGATCTTGTTTTTGTTGTTGATTTTGTTGTTTTTGTTGATTTTGTTGTTGATCTTCTTTTTTT
>NC_091552.1:4638230-4640730 GCF_042767895.1 Penaeus vannamei
ATGCAAAGCGCCCATTTCCCTCAACTCTCCTTCAGACTGTGCAAAGGGCTTACCTCGGCGATGATTAATGTCTAGCGAACGAGAGTATAGGCGCACAGGAGAGTCTCTAAAAAAATATAAAAAAAAAAAACGTTTATTAATCCTCTTTCGATAATGGACGCCGACCTTCGCGGTTAAGCCGAATCGGATATAATATAATGCATTTTTTACACTTCGTTGCGTGTTGTTTACGGGGATGAAGCGAGTGAGTCGGTGATGTGTGTTGTAATATCGTTATGGAACACACACGTATGCGTACACATGCATACGTACATATGCAAGCACTCACGTATATCAACATGCACACGGAAAAGGACTGTGTGTTTGTTTGAGTGTGTGTGTGCGTGCGTGCGTGTGTGTGTGTGTGTGTGTGTGTGTGTGTGTGTGTGTGTTTGTGTGTGTGTGTGTGTGTGTGTGTGTTTCTGAGTGTGTGTGTGTTTCTGAGTGTGTGTGTGTGTGCTTGTCTGAGTGTGTGCGTATATTTGTCTGAGTACGTATGTGTGTTTGTCTGAGTTTGTGTGCAAATGCATTTGTCTAATTGTGTGTGCGTGTGTAAATGTGTCTGTCTAAGTGTGTATGTATTTGTGTGTGTACGTATTCTTAAGTCTAAACCTACATATGTGTGTGTCTCTGTATTCCTCGTGTGTATCTGCGTGTGTACGTATTCTTAAATCTAAACCTACATATGTGTGTCTCCATATTCCTCGTGTGTATCTGTGTGTACGTATTCTTAAATCTAAACCTATGTGTGTCTGTGTTTCTATATTCCTCGTGTGCATCTGTGTGTACGTATTCTTAAATCTAAACCTATGTGTGTCTGTGTCTCTATATTCCTCGTGTGCATATGTGTGTACGTATTCTTAAATCTAAACCTACGTATGTGTGTGTCTCTATATTCCTTGTGTGTATCTACGTGTGTACGTATTCTTAAATCTAAACCTACATATGTGTGTGTCTCTATATTCCTTGTGTGTATCTGTGTGTGTACGTATTCTTAAGTCTAAACCTACATATGTGTGTGTGTCTGTATTCCTCGTGTGTATCTGTGTGTGTACGTATTCTTAAGTCTAAACCTACATATGTGTGTGTCTCTATATTCCTTGTGTGTATCTGTGTGTGTACGTATTCTTAAGTCTAAACCTACATATGTGTGTGTCTCTATATTCCTTCTGTGTACGTATTCTTAAGTCTAAACCTGCATGTGTGTGTGTCTCTATATTCCTTGTGTGTATCTACGTGTGTACGTATTCTTAAGTCTAAACCTGCATGTGTGTGTGTCTCTATATTCCTTGTGTGTATCTGTGTGTACGTATTCTTAAGTCTAAACCTACATATGTGTGTGTGTCTGTATTCCTTGTGTGTATCTGTGTGTGTACGTATTCTTAAATCTAAACCTACGTATGTGTGTCTCTATATTCCTTGTGTGTATCTCTGTGTGTACGTATTCTTAAATCTAAACCTACATATATGTGTGTCTCTGTATTCCTTGTGTGTACCTGTGTGTGTACGTATTCTTAAATCTAAATCTACATATGTGTGTGTCTCTGTATTCCTCATGTGTATCTGTGTGTGTACGTATTCTTAAGTCTAAACCTACGTATGTGTGTGTCTCTGTATTCCTTGTGTGTACCTACGTGTGTACGTATTCTCAAGTCTAAACCTACTTATGTCTGTGTCTCTATATTCCTCGTGTGTATGTGTGTGTACGTATTCTTAAATCTAAACCTATGTATGTGTGTGTCACTATATTCCTTGTGTGTGTACGTATTCTTAAGTCTAAACCTATGTATGTCTGTGTCTCTATATTCCTCGTGTGTATCTGTGTGTGTACGTATTCTCGTCTAAACGTACTTATGTGTGTGTCTCTGTATTCCTTGTGTGTGTACATATTCTTAAGTCTAAACCTACATATGTGTGTGTCTCTATATTCCCTGTGTGTATCTGTGTGTGTACGTATCCTTAAATCTAAACCTACATATGTGTGTCTCTGTATTCCTCGTGTTTATCTGTGTGTGTACGTATTCTCAAGTCTAAACCTACATATGTGTGTGTCTCTGTATTCCTTGTGTGTGTACATATTCTTAAGTCTAAACCTATGTATGTGTGTGTCTCTATATTCCTTGTGTTTATCTACGTGTGTACGTATTCTTAAGTCTAAAACTACGTATGTGTGTCTCTGTATTCCTTGTGTGTGTATTGTGTGTGTACATATTCTTAAGTCCAAACTTACATATGTCTGTGTCTGTATTCCTTGTGTTTATCTACGTGTGTACGTATCCTTAAGTCTAAACCTACATATGTGTGTGTCTCTATATTCCTTATGTGTGTACATATTCTTAAGTCTAAACCTACGTATGTGTGTGTCTCTCTATTCCTTGTGTGTATCTGTGTGTGTTTAAATTCCCAGCATGCGAGTCATCCCTCCGAGGATGCCAGGAAGCCAATAGGGAATCAGAACAGG
>NC_091552.1:4645730-4655730 GCF_042767895.1 Penaeus vannamei
TACACTTCACCGGGTATTGTCCACAGAATTTTCAAAATACATTTACATAGCCATGGATTCGTGGGCGGGACTGTGTGACGTCATCAATATAAAGTTATTTGTCTTTCGTGTTTCTTTCTGTTTTATCGAATACCTTTGAAGAAAACTAACCATCTTCTCTGTCATTTTCTCTCAATAATCATTCTATCCCATTCGCAACTTTCAGACATTTTTTTTTTTTTTCTTGTTTTTTACTTCAGAAGCTAATAGAAGTTTCATCATCTATTTTATATATACGATATTGCGTAGGTTACAATCCAAAGCAATCTCGTTCAGATATATATGCGACATATCCGATGTGAAAGATGGAATAATGCATTACCACATTTTTATCATGAACATTATAACCTCTCCGAACGGGATTCGATCCCTCGCCGCCAATGCACGTGAATGCAAGACGGCCGCTCTACCACTCGTGCATTGGCGGTGAGAGGTTATAATGTCCAATATAAGATGTATATCTGTATCGTATTTCACGTTATCAATCCTGTTATTTCTGGTATCTGTCACCTACCGACTCTTGACGTCATACCATACCGATGACAGAGGGTACTGGAAAAGTAGGTATTACTGGATTGGCAGTCTTGTCCTTGAAGCACACACACACACACACACACACACACACACACACACACACACACACACACACACACACACAGACACACACACACACACACACACATACACATACACACATATATATATATATATATATATATATATATATATATTTTTTTTTTTTTTTTTTTTTTTTTTTTGTCGTTTCATATTTATTCTTCACTTCGTTTTTTCTGGTTTTCTTCACTTTTTTATTTTATCTTTTATCTTTTATCTATCTGTTTATCCTCCAAGAACTATAAAGTTGTAAATAGCTGTTGTATAAGTATGAAATAGGTCAATAACCGGAAATCAGAAACAACTTGTTTTTCTTTTATTCTTTACACTCATCGAGATTCTTTTCCTAACTGTTCACTCTTTAGTATATTATTTAGTATAATCTCATTTATCTGTTTCTTTGCCCTGTTTGTTTGTTTGTTTTTGTTTTATGCATGTTTTGTTTTTTTGTTTTTTTCATTTTTTCTTTTTTTCCCTCCATTTCTTTTGTGTTGCATGTTATTTTTTTTTTTCATTGCTTTGGATAAAGTGATATGCTTTCTTTCTTCTTCAGCCATCCATTATTTTCGTTTTTTTTTTCTTTCTTTTTGTATTTGTTGTTGACATTTCAACAATAATTTACACAAAAGAATCTACCCTGATGTCAACTCCAGGCGTTTACTATTGATTTTCTTTTATTTATTTATTTATTTTGTTTATGTTTCCGTCTTTATCACTTTTGCTGTCTACTACCTTTTTCCTTTTTTCGATTTTTCTTTTCTACCTTTCTTGGAATTTATGAATGTTTATTTGTCCTGTTTTTCTTCTTCTTCTTTTTTCTTATTTATTTGTCCTGTTTTTCTTCTTCCTTTTTCTTTATTTCTCTCCTCCATTTCTTTATTTGTTTACATACTTTATGTTGCATGTTGCTTTTATTTTTTATTTTCATTGAATAAAGATCTCGTTCTTTTTCAGTCATCCATTATGTTCGTTTTTTGCAGTTATTGACATATTAACAATGGTTCGCACACAAAAATCTACCTTAACGTCAACTCCAGTCGTTTATTATTAAACTGTTGTTCTTTCTTTCTCTCTTTTGCTTATCTTTCTGTCTTTATCGCTTCTGCTATCTCCTGTCTTCTTTTTTTCCTATCTCCTGTCTTCTTTTTTTATTATCGATTAGTTTTTCTTCTGTTACCTTTCTTAGAACTCGGTTTTTAGTTCCAAAAT
This sequence comes from Penaeus vannamei, assembly GCF_042767895.1. Lineage (NCBI taxonomy): Eukaryota > Metazoa > Arthropoda > Malacostraca > Decapoda > Penaeidae > Penaeus > Penaeus vannamei. The sequence goes on from NC_091552.1 coordinate 4,647,594, forward strand.
CGTTCACTCTATTTCGTTCAATTTTTTCTCCTTTCAAACATAGACCTCATTGGCTTTCATTTTTTTCCCAAAATGTATCAACATGTTTCAAAATGTTGCGCTTTCATCTGGGTTGTTTCATACTACTGAGGTATTAAGTTTTAGAATTAGTGAATCTGTCTCTATAATGTTATTTATGATAAGGATGATGACGCGGATAAAGGATAGGTGAGAATGATAATGATAATATTAACGATAATAATAATAATGAAAAAAATAAGAATGATAATAATAATAAGAATGGTGATAATAATAATATTAATAATGATAATGATAACGATAATGATAATTGATAGTAGTAGTAGTAGTAGTATAATGATAATAATAAAGATGATAACAATAATAATAACAATTATGGCAATAAAAAATAACAATGATGATAATAACAATAATGATGTTATGACAATACAATACAATACGAAAAGGAGAAATATTCCCTATTACCAAAGCGAACAAAGAAAGCAAACCAAATTTCATATCTTTAAAGGAGAGAAATAAACAGTCTGATAATAAGTGAACACATGACGAGCCCAGAATTAAAAAAAAAAAAAAAAAAAAAAAACGTTATCTTGTTTTCTTCGTTCTCCTGCTTACGAAAGGGGCATCCGTGATCCTATCTGTAATGAGGATCAATTCATTAATGTTTTTATCAAGGACAGGTTCTCGGTTCAAGGACGTGGGGAGAGATTAGCACTTTGAACGGGTCGTCTTATCTCCCGGTCTATCTCGACTGTACCTAGATCCCGTTTGTATGAATTGAAAAATGATATGGTATATATCCTATGATGTCTCAGTGTAATGCAGATGGTGTCTGTTGCTTCTCTGTGACTGAATTTGCAGTTCTCCAGATGAATGAATTGGGTGAGTGTTATGCTGCAGTGTTTTTTTTTTTTTTTTTTTTTTTTTTTTTTTTTTTTTTTGATAAGCTGGGTATGGTGTGTGTGTGTGTGTGTGTGTGTGTGTGTCTGCGTGTGTGTATGTGCGTGTGTGTGTGTTGTGTGTGTGTTGCGTGTGGGTGGTGTGTGTGTGTGTGTGGTGTGTGTGTGTCTGCGTGTGTGTATGTGCGTGTGTGTGTGTTGTGTGTGTTGTGTGTGTGTGTGTTGTGTGTGTGTGTGTTTGTTTGAGGAAAATGTGGAATCACTCGTTGTTATTTGTACATATTTCTATACATTACCATTAATTCTATTTAGCCAATACGTTCATCCCCTTGTTTCCATGACGACAAGTGTATGTGTGTGTACCTGTGTGTCTGATTATTTGATATATCTAACCGCATAAATATGTATGTATAGGGAAAGTGATAATACAGAGAAAAAAAAAATAGAATTAGAAATTAAATAAAAAGTCTCTTTATCATTCTCCAGTAACTCTGCTCAGGAAACTAGTAGTTAGAAGTAAACTAACTAGCTGAATCAGTGAACCTCTATTTGCACTGAACCATCGAACCTAATGAGGAAAAGCTATTACGTACAGTTAGAAAAAAAAACTATTGTTACCTTTACTTGTGGTTGAATAAAACCTATGCGTTGTTGTGGGCGGGGCATCAAGTTAGCTCCTCCCATGGCTAGTGTTGCCATATGGCTGTGGCAGAAAAAAGCATAATGCATAATCTAAACTCAATTTTTACAATATTGTTTGTGCATCATAAAACACAATGCACAAACTAGTCTCACTTTTTACAATAGTGTTTGTGCATTGTGGGTTTTTCTACCACAGTATCAATACGGTAGAGTTTTTTTCCATGCACCATATGACTATCTTATTACATTATTCGAGGACTGAGACTAATAGACCAGATATTTAGAGGTTGGGTTTCGATAACCATTCGTTGTGTTGTCTATTTATATTTTTTACTCGACTTTTATTATCTGAAAATAAAATAAGTGTTTTGCATTATTCCACTCCCATCTTGACTTACATGGTGGATAAGAACAAAACATTTAGCATGTACAATACCCATATAATGAATCGAATGTTTAAATTGTTATCCCTATACATGGAAATAATTTAAAGCAATGAGAACCAGAACTTTTTTATAGCAAATGTGGTGAAGGTTTGTAAAAAAAAAAAAAAAAAAAAAAACATAATTTAAAATTACTTAAAAAGTTTTACTTTACTACGGTTTCCTTCCAGGGCATAAGGCATAAAAGAGATTTTTCCTCCCGGAAAACTTGCGATATCCTAGGAAATCCCGGGACACTTATTTTTATTACTTATACCTGCTACAAAACTTATAACAACTGTGTAGGAGGATTACCAGCATTCCCTCACAAGTCTGCCATCGTAGAGACAGCTAAAAAGTTGCTAGCAAGACTGTTAAGTAAGTAACGACGAAGCTACAACTAGTAATAATGTAGAAATATTTGCAAATCAATAAAGTTCACTCACTGATAAACACCAGGCTTCAACAACACAAATTCAGACACAGAGTAATAAAAGAAACGACTGCGAACACACCGGGAAGGAATTCATTGTATTTGAGGCAACTGGGGCCGGAACACAGAATTAAGAGAAATAATTCCAGGCGCTCAACTCTGTACCACCATCAGTTGAAGCTGAAAGAGCTTTTTCAGCAGCTGGCTTATTCATTACTAAACTGAGTGATCGTGGTACTGACTGTGTTTTTCTTTAGGTTATTTTATGAATTGCTCTTAGTGTGTATGACTTTGTAACTGTTTGAGATTTTTTTTATTTTTTTTTTTTGTTTGTTTGTAGAGGCCATTCCAGACTGTAGTATTGATTGTTTTGAGTCCTATATCACTTTTTTTTTTGTTTACTATGTCTGGAAAACTGGTTATAAATTTTAAATATTCTACTCATATTTTTATGTATGTGGATTGCAGAATTTCCATTGTTTTCTTCAACTTTATTTGAATATAATTTCAAAATACCAAATCATTCTACTCTCACAGTTTTATTTTAGGCCATTTCAGAATTTTCAATTTTGATTAGCTTTTGCGGAATATGAAGTCCAAATTATTTTACGCATGTTCTTGAATACAAGTACAATAATACTGCACAGTTTATTCCATAGTTTCATTTTCTGTGTAGTTTACAGTATTGTGGAGTATAGTGACTGTGTGGGGAACACTACGGGTGACTAAGCTCATATAATATGGCTGTACTACTGTACTACTCATATTTTCTAGCCATATAAGGAAATCCCATATAATTTCTAAAATACTGATGTCATACTTTCACAGGTTAAGTAACTAAGTCTGTAGGTAATACTGAGGTTCATTTATAATAGACGAGGAGCACGAGATGGCGTAATGGTAGTATTAGCAAATGCTATCTGTTAGAGGAAAAACAGAGATCCTGGGAAATGTCTTGTTTTGTTGTTGTTTTGTTTTTGTTGTTTTGTTTATTTTCCTGGAATTCCCAAACACAGGAAACCTTACTTTTTACATAAACATTGTGACTGAAAACTGAATTCATTTCCAAGAGGGATAAAAAGTATGAAATTATAGAAAATGGGAAACTGTAGGAAAGATTTCGCCCTCTAACATGGCTTTTATTTGTGCTCTACTCCAAAATAGGGCGTAAATATGTGCAAACCTTTATAGAAATTAACTATTAGATAGTCCTTCTATAACTGTTCTCTTCATATATCCACCTCTTCCTTAGCTATAAACAAATGCATGAAATATAAACATCAACGAAAATGTATCATTTGTCAGCGCCATCTATTGGGTAATAATTGCACTGCTGTTTACTTTTTTTAGTCTCTTTTTCTTCTTCTTCTTCTTCTACATGTGTTGCCACTCGATATTATTCTATTTCTCGCTTTTATTTGCATAAAGATAATCAAACCTACGTTTTACTATCTTCTAATGACTCCATCACATACGAAATGTTTTGTTATTCAGGAAAATCAAATCTTTATATGGTGTCGTATCCCTTCACTGACTCGACCTGTCAAAATGATTCTCGTGAAATTCCTAAATAATGTAAAATAATGTAAAATTCCAAAAAAAAGTAAAATATTGTAAAATTCCTAAATAATGTAAAATAATGTAAAATTCCTAAATAATGTAAAATAATGTAAAATTTCTAAATAATGTAAAATAATGTAAAATTTCTAAATAGTGTAAAATAATGTAAAATACCTAAATAATGTAAAATCAAACATCAAATAAACAGAGATACGACACCAAGCAGTACCATCTATGAAACAATAACAAAAACAAAACAAAAAATCATACTTCAATAACAAGAAAATCAAACAAAAAGAAATTGTTCACAGTTCAATAACAACAAGAAGAACAATCGAAAAGGAACACACAACATGGCCGCACAACCTCAAATATCTAAATAATGATGATGATAGAATAATAATGATGATGTTAATAATAAACAGGAGATGAGCTAGGCCTACGCTTGCTCAACGGATCAAATCAATCAATAAAGAAGCTGTGAATTATTATAATATTCTTATTATTATATTAAATCCTACTTTTATTAAAATTATTATGATAATCTTAAGCACTTAATTGTGTACCAGTATTACAGCTGTCAAATGCGGGAATATTAGATTTTTTCATGCGCGGAAAAAACATTATTTTGTCTATATTTGCGCGGACGGATGGTGAAATAAGTGCGCAGAAAGGTTAGAAGAATTTTATGCGCGGAAGATTATTTAAAAAGGAACTAAGTGTGCGCGAAATTTACCCGAGAACTGCATTTGCGCGGACAGATCTGCGGACGGATGGTGAAACAAGTGCGCAGAAAGTTTAGAATAATTTTATGCGCGGAAGATGATTTTAAAAAGGAACTATGTTTACGCGGAAAGTGATCCGAGAACTATATTTGCGCGGACGGATCTGTGAACGGATGGTGAAACAAGTGCGCGAAAAGGTTAGAAGAATTTTATGCGCGGAAGATGATTTAAAAATTGAACCAAGTGTGCGCGGAAAGTGACACGAGAACTGCATTTGCGCGGACGGATCTGCGGACGGATGGTGAAACACGTGCGCGGAAAGTTTAGAATAATTTTATGCGCAGAAGATGATTTTAAAAAATGAAGTAAGTGCGCGGAAAGTTTAAAATAATTTTATGCGCAGATGATTTTTAAAAAAGGAACTAAGTGCGCGCGGAAAGTGACCCGAGAATTACATTTGCGCGGACGGATGGTGAAACAAGTGCGCGGAAAGGTTAAAAGATTTTTATGCGCAGATGATTTTAAAAATGAACTAAGTGTGCGCGGAAAGTGACCCGAGAACTACATTTTCGTGGACAGAATTCGACCAGTTTGGCCTGACGGTTTAAGTCGATGGAACAAATATAATGAATATCCATAAAAAAAGACAAATAATAGATAAATAAATGGATAACAAGGTACTCGCCAAACTTGCACGAGTCAATAAATAACGAAAGCTAAAGAAATCAGAGACGAGATAAGAAAAAAATAATTGCAAGTCAAAAGGAAATGCCTTGATTCGCGCTACTGCACAGACAAGAAGAAAATAGAGTAGTATAAAAGCAAAAACTCCATCCACATAAAAAGAGAAACCCAACTCACGTTACAAGACCCCCCCCCCCCCGCAAAAAAAAAAAAAAAAAAATCTAACGAATTTCACCGACACTCCAACCCGAACGAAATACATAAAACAAAAAACAACAAAACAAAAAACACAACATCCGAGTTCCAAGACTAACCCAAGAAAACCAAAAACAAAAATAAAACAAGCAAAAACGAAAGAGGACCTAAAAAAAAAAATTATCGAAGTATCCCCTGAAGCCCCAACACCAAAGAAAACGGGAAGAGACGCGTAGTCGAGCCAGCTAGAACTCTTTGTGCAATTAAGATCTCGAGAAACAATACATTTTATCTGCTGTATAAAGTCCTATTTCGGAAGGAGGTGCAGTAGGATGCCCGCGGGACACGTAGCCGAGACGAAGGAGCTGCAGGAGGAAGCGAGCAGGACTCCGCCTCGTGTTGATTTTTAGTTATTATTATTATTATTATTATTATTATTATTATTATTATTATTGTTGTTGTTGTTGTTATTGTTATTATTATTATTATTATTATTATTATTATTATTATTATTGTTGTTATTGTTATTATTATTATTATTATTGTTATCAATATTATTGTTATTATTGTTATTATTATTATTATTATTATTATTATTATTATTATTATTATTGTTAGTATTATTATTGTTGTTGTTGTTGTTGTTTGTGTTGTTGTTTTGTTGTTGTTATTTATTGTTGATCTGGTGATGTTTCTTGTATTATTATTATTATTATTATTATTATTATCATTATTATTATCGTTGTTGTTGTTATTATTTATTGTTGATTTGGTCATGTTTCTTGTATTATTATTATTATTATTATTATTATTATTATTATTATTATTATTATTATTATTATCATTATTATTATTGCTGTTGTTGCTATTGTTTATTGTTGATTTGGTCATGTTTCTTGTTATCACAAAATTTCGTTCTTTTTCTACCTTCATTTGATTCTGTTTTTCCTTTCATTCGTTCTTTGTTTCAATTACTGTTCTCCTGTACTCATTCTCATTCCTCTTCTTGTTCTTTATCCCTTCTCTGTTTCTTTCGTTCTTTTTTCTATTTCTTCCACCGTCTTTGTTTTTTTACGGATCATTATCATTATCTTCATCTCCGCCTTTATCGTTATTATCATCATCCATCCGTCTTCACCATCGTCATCAATATTATCATCCTTATCTTTATCTTTATCTTTATCTTCATCTTTTACCTCTATCTTTGTCTTTATCATCGTCATCCATCGTCCTCATCATCACCATCACTATTATCATCTTCTTTATCGTTATCTTTATTTTGATCTCTATCTTTATCTTTATCTCTATCTTTATCATTGTCATCCATCGTCCTTACCATCACCATCATCACTATCTTTATCTTTGTCTTTATCTCAATCTCTATCCCTATCTCTATTTCTATTTATCTATCCCTATTTATCTCTATCTCTATCTATCTCTATTTACCTCTCTCTCTATCTATCTCTTTTTATCTCTATCTCTCCCTATTTATCTCTATCTATCTCTATTTGCCTCTCTCTCTATCTATCTCTATTTATCTCTATCTCTCCCTATTTATCTCTATCTGTCTCTATTTACCTCTATCTGTATCTATCCCTATTTATCTCTATCTCTATTTATCTCTATCTATCTCTATTTATCTCTATCTATCTCTATTTAACTTTTCTCTGTCTCTATCTCTATCTTTATCTTTATCATTATCATCATCATAATTATCATCATAACTACCATCATTGTATTTACCGTTATGCTTATAATAATCTTTGCCATTATGATCATTACCTTAATTATCATTATCTTGTTTGTTAAGAATTAATACAAAAAATACAGTTAATAAAAAGACAGTTCTCAGTATCATTAAAAAGAAATAACTATATCTAAAAAAATTATAATAATGATAATAATGATAAATAAAACGGGAAGTTAAATAAAATATTCATAGTTAGGAGGATTTAATTTGTATTTTTAATTATGTTTATTTAAGTTTTTTTCATCATCAAGGACAAATTAATGAGGTATTTTAATTGACCATTTTGTTGAACGTTTTCGCTAAGCATTCCACGACGATTAAAATAATGACAAGATGTGTTTGTGTGTGTGTGTGTGTGTATGTGTTTGAATGTGTGTGTGTGTGTGTATGTGTGTGTGTGTGTTTGAATGTGTGTGTGTGTTTGTGTGTGTGTGTGTGCGTGTGTGTGTGTTTTGTGTGTATACGTGTACGTGTGTGCATATCTGTTCGTGTGTGTGCGTACGTGTATGCATTTATACCATAACAATAACGAAACGGAAGAAGAGAAAGAAATAAAACAAAAGTATAGAAATAAAGTAAAACAAAAAAGAATCAGAGAGAGAAAAATAGACACATAAAAGAAAGAAAGCTAAAAAAAAAAAAAAAAAGTTTTAGCGGATATTTTGCGGACAATGAGAACAGCAGGACACGGAAAGACCACTTGAGAAGTATCCGCAGACAAGGCAGGTATTTAAGAGGAACTGTCTCTCCTTCTCTTTCTTTCTGTCTCTCTGTGTCTCTCTTTCTTCTATTTTGTTTCTCTGTCTCTG
>NC_091552.1:4660730-4670730 GCF_042767895.1 Penaeus vannamei
CCATGAAAAAGAGTTGGTCATTGCAAGGGAATAAAAATCTTAGGCATAAAGATTTTAAGAAAAGTATTCTATTGCGAATATGTTAGACCGTATATCCTATCCTTTGCACTGCATTCATACCCTGCAACCCATACACTGCACTGCGGGCAATCCATATTCACATCACAAAAGAAGGATTGCCAAGCCACAGTCAGTTTCGTCTTAAAGCCATGCCTGTTCACCACTACATGTACCAGAAGACTATTTAAGACACTGAGACATTCCGTGACATGACATCATACCTCTAAGTCATACAAGACGTTGAGACGTTTCTTATCATACCTCTACGTGACACAAACATCGCAAATATACAACCCGTACCCCTATAGATACAAAACAACAGTCCTCACACACGCATACAAGTCCCCCCCTCATGCAACTGAAGGCAAGCAAGCAATAATCCTTTGTCTAAACTTGACATACATTACAGATACCATCACAGAAGCGAGGAGACCATTGCAAGACCCGAGCAGAGCCGAGGAAACAGGTGAGCAAGACGAGATTGCAAGGGTTCAAACAGATGTGCCCGCTTGCAAGGCTGTGCTAAAGGGAATAGGCTGTGCATGTGTACACGTAGAGGGCGGTTTGCGGGGAGGGAAGCCGGGCCGTGCGGGTTGGTTGGCGAACTACAACACGTAAGATTTTCTTGTTTCTTGAAGATGTTCCATGTGATTTTGTTTTGTTTTTTTCTTTCTTTCCTTCTTTATCTATTTGTCTGTTTTTGTATATTTTCCTTACCCTCTTTATTGTGTTGTTATTGTTCTTATCACTTTTACTTATACTATTATTAATATCATTGTTATTATCATCAGTGTCATTATTACTAAGATAATCAAAATCATCATTTTATCATCAGTATCTTCTTTATTTTATCCGCATCACAATCATTATTATCATTATAATTATCATTATCATTATCATTAGTGTTGCTGTAATTATCAATATTATTGTCATTATCATTATCATTGTTTTTATTATCATTGGTATTACTAAAATTATTATTATCGTTATAGTTGTTGTTGTTACCATTATCATTATCATCATAATCATTATTATTAATATCATTATGATTATTTTTATTATCATTATTATTATTGGCATTATCATTATTACTATTATCATCATTATGGTTATTAGTGTTATAATCATCACTGTTATTATCGGCATTAATAATAACACTATCATCAGCATTGCCAACAGCATTATCAAAATCAATATTGCCACTATTATTACATAAAATACATCAACCTACAAATATGCTTCATGTTGCAGAAAATTGCCGTATCTCCCATTACGCAATCTCGTTTTGTCTGGCTATAACGGACACAAAATCCAAATAAATGATAGGAATATATCCAGAAGCTTATAGCATGAAAACTTTTTTTGGGGAACGAATGAGACTTGTAATTAATAATGTTTTTTTTTTTCATTCTGCCACGCTATGGTTTTGACTGGAAATGTTTACAAATATATAACGTATTCATTTTCTTGTTTCCTGCAATTAAAGTGGTTTAAAATGCAATTGCGTTTTTTGGAGGCAATTACACCTGCCTGCAATTTTAAGACAGATAAAAAAAATGTACAGGTATACATCATATAAATGTTTCCATATACTTGCACGCATATGTTTATTTACATAAACAGAGAGAGAGAGAGAGGGAGAGGGAGAGGGAGAGGGAGAGGGAGAGGGAGAGGGAGAGGGAGAGGGAGAGGGAGAGGGAGAGGGAGAGAGAGAGAGAAATAGACAGAGAATGTTTAGCTAGCTAGATATATTGATGGATAGGTAGATAAATAGATAAGTAGACATATAGCTGTCTATATCTACGAGTACCTGGATGCACAGATCGATTTCCTGCGTCCTTTGCTCTCCAAAACCAGGCCACCCCTTCTGTGCTTCCGACGTCGCGTTATCCAGGGCGCGGCGCCCCTTCTGCCACGACTCCTCTCTTAAAGTCATGCCTCACGCGCCCGCCCTCAGCCTGTCGTACACTGGGACGTATTCCCTCCGTCGTCCTCTGTAGCCTGTAGCCTCGTCAGGTGAACACTCTCCGTCACTACCTGGTCCACGCCTACCCTGTCTCGAAGGTGGGAGCTTAAGCGTTTGTCTCCACACGAATACGCTGTATCCAGGGGACATAACAACAGCGCCCTCGTCTGCCATCAGTGGGACACAGGCCGTCAGATGGATTGGTCAAGCTGCGCGCTTTGTCTTCCCTTCCGCTGATGTCCACGCCCGAAGGATGGCGGAATCTTCCTTAATCAAGCTGCTGCCTAATTTTAACTTAAACGACAGCTTCTCTCCTCGCTTCCCACATCCTCCGCTCTCCTCTTTAGACCGCCTGATCCTTCGACCTGACCTGACCTCCCTCGTGCTTCCCTTCGCCTCTCCTTTCTCCCTTTTATTCCCCCTCCTCTCCTCTTCCCCCTCAGACCGGAGGATAAGGATAAGTCCGATATGCGAAGCTGAGCCTCGCCCGGCCTATGAGGGGAGCCCGGCCTATGCTGCCTAATGCCGACCCGATCAGCGTGTGGCAGCGAGCGAGACGCGAAACAGCTTCCTCCTTGCCCTCAGCGGCGCCGCAGCGGCCACCTCCGGGCGGCGAGGGCAGGATCTCGCGCTGAAGGTGGGATCCGGGAGGATTGCGAAGCTGTGGGCTCAATTTCAGTAAATTTAGCTTGTGTATTGTGGGATTTTCTACCATTGTATCAAGGTAGTGTTTTTCCATTCACAAAACACACACACACACACACACACACACACACACACACACACACACACACACACACACATATATATATATATATATATATATATATATATATATATATATATATATAAATGTATACATGTATATATATATATATATATATATATATATATATATATATATATAAATGTATACATGTGTATATATATATATATATACATATATATATATATATATATATATATATATATATATATATATATATATATGTATATATATATATATATGTATATATATGTATATGTATACATTTATATATATATATATATATATATATATATATATATATATATATATATATGCACATATAAATGTGTATATGTATGTGTGTTATGTGTCTGTAACGTGTACACGAAGAAAAAACAGAAATATCCACAGTAATAATGCCAATCGCAACGTTTCGAACCCTCCAAGAACACCTCATCAGACGAAGAAATAACCAAAATAGATAAATTTCAATATTCATTCATCTGACGACGAAAGGTAGATACAAAGATAGACTGATAAACATAGATAGACATTACTAGACAGCTAAGGTAGACAGAGAGAGAGATAGACACAGTATGTATTCAGTATTTATAGATATATATTAGACAAACAGATAAAGATATTAATAGCCAGATAAGATAGACACAGTATGTGCTCAGTATTTATAGATATATATTATACTGATAGACAGATATAGATATAGATATTAATAGATAGTTAAGATAATCAGAGAAATAGATAGACACAGTATGTATTCAGTATTTATAGATATATATTAAAATATAATGACATGCAAGGGAACGAAAACAAACGGTATTCCTTCGCACTTCCTCATGAGTAATCTATTCATGAGTGAATTAATTATTCAATCAATAAACCCTGCCAGGAATCAGAACGTTACAGCATGACAAACGCATGACTGGCATATAACTAAGTCATGATTGGTTTAATGTTTTCAAAAGTGTCATTATCATTGTTATCATTATCATCATCATTATTATCATTACTATTATTATTATCATCATCATTATTATCATTACTATTATTATTATCATCATTAAATTCATTATCATTATTATTATCGTTGCTTTCATTATCATCCTTATTGTGATTATCATGCTTAGCATTGTTATTTTCATTATCAGCATCATAATTGTTATAATCATTATCATCATTATTACTATTATTATCGTTACTTTTATCATTATCATTATAAACATTATCATTACAATGATTATAACTATCATCATGAAATTATTGTTTTTATCATTATCATCATATCCATCATCATCATATGATAAAGATAATGATGAAAAGCATAATAATCGTATTAATAATGATAATGATAATGATCATAAAAGGGATAATAGATGATAACTATAACAACAATAACAATAATAATAATAACAAAAACTAGAACAACGATGCCAAATAATGGTAATAACGACTATAAAGATCACATCGGACAGATTTTTCCCTCTTGACAGAAATCTCTCTTTCGTCTCAATAAAAATAAAACCCTCCATTTAAAAAAAAACAGCTATACCTTCCACGTATATCACGGACGTATGTATATAAAGTTTATTTATTTATATATATATTTCACTGATACACAACAGGGAAAAAGTTTTTTGACATTAGAATGAACACCGATGGCTTTCAGACTAAAGGAAGACGAGAGAGAAAGACAGAGAGAGGGAGGGAGAGAGAGATAGAAAGAAAGAGAGGAGGAGGGAGAGAGATATGGGAAGGAAGAGAGGAGGGAGAGAGATAGAAAGGAAGAGAGGAGCAGAGAGGGAGAGAGAGATAGAAAGGAAGAGAGGAGGAGGGTGGGAGGGAGAGATAGAAAGGAGGAGGGAGGGAGAGAGAGATAGAAAGGAAGAGAGGAGGAAGGGAGAGAGAGATAGAAAGAAAGAGAGGAGGGAGGGAGAGAGAGATAGAAAGGAAGAGAGGAGGAGGGAGGGAGAGAGAGATAGAAAGGAAGAGAGGAGGAGGGAGGGAGAGAGAGATAGAAAGGAAGAGAGGAGGAGGGAGGGAGAGACAGAGAGAAAGGAAGTGAGGGGGAGGGAGGGAGAGAGAGATAGAAAGGAAGAGAGGAGGAGGGAGGGAGAGAGAAATAGAAAGGAAGAGAGGAGGAGGGAAGGAGAGAGAGATAAAAAGGAAGAGAGGAGGAGGGAGGGAGAGATAGATAGAAAGGAAGATAGGAGGAGGGAGGGAGAGAGAGATAGAAAGGAAGAGAGGAGGAGGGAGGGAGGGAGAGAGAGATAGAAAGGAAGAGAGGAGGAGGGAGGGAGAGATAGAAAGGAAAAGATGAGGGAGGGAGAGAGAGATAGAAAGGAAGAGAGGAGGAGGGAGGGAGAGAGAGATAGAAAGGAAGAGAGGAGGGAGGGAGAGAGAGATAGAAAGGAAGAGAGGAGGAGGGAGGGAGAGAGAGATAGAAAAGAAGAGAGGAGGAGGGAGGGAGAGAGAGATAGAGAGGAAGAGAGGAGGGAGGGAGAGATAGATAGAAAGGAAGAGAGGAGGAGAGAGAGAGAGAAAGGAAGAGAGGATGAGGGAGGGATAGAGAGATAGAGAGGAAGAGAGGAGGAGGGAGGGAGAGAGAGAGGGAGATGGGAAGGAAGAGAAAGAGAAATAGGAAGGAAGAGAGGGAGAGAGAGAGAGAGAGAGAGAGAGAGAGAGAGAGAGAGAGAGAGAGAGATGGGAAGGAAGTGAAAGAGATAGAGATAGTAAGGAAGAGAGGGAGAGAGAGAGTGTGTGAGAATGAGAGAAAGAGAGAGAGAGATAGAAAGAAAAGAGGGAGCAAGAGAGAGGCAGAGGGAGAGAAAGAGAAAGTGGGGAAAGGAAAAGAACGAGAGAGAGAGAAAGGAATCATGGAACCCTAGATGTCAAACCCTGGAAACAAAGTGTTCTAAAAAACTGTTGTGCTTTTAAACTGTCCCACGTTTTTCTTTCTTTCTTTCTTTCTTTCTTATTTGACTCTTTCTTACTCTCTCGTTTTCTGGGTGTTTTGTGTTGTACTTTCTATGTATATGCCTGTCTGTCTATTTGTCTGTTAACATTATTTTACCGTGTATAAATGAACACAGTCGCACATACTTCTACAGACATACATTATATACTGTATGTATATATATAAATGTATATATATATATATATATATATATATATATATATATATATATATATATATATATATATATATATATATGTGTGTGTGTGTGTGTGTGTGTGTGTGTGTGTGTGTGTGTGTGTGTGTGTCTGTGTGTGTGTTTATGTATATGTATACATATCTCTCTCTCTCTCTTTCTCTTTATCTTTTTCTTTCTCACTCTCCTTCCTTCTCATTCTCTCTCCTTCTCTCTCATTCTCTCTCCTTATCTCTCTTTCCCTCTCCTTCTCTCTCCTTCTCTCTCCTTCTCTCTCCTTCCCTCTCCTTCTCTCTCCTTCTCTCTCCTTCTCTCTCCTTCTCTCTCCTTCTCTCTCCTTCTCTCTCCTTCTCTCTCCTTCTCTCTCCTTCTCTCTCCTTCTCTCTCCTTCTCTCTCCTTCTCTCTCCTTCCCTCTCCTTCTCTCTCCTTCTCTCTCCTTCCCTCTCCTTCTCTCTCCTTCCCTCTCCTTCTCTCTCCTTCTCTCTCCTTCCCTCTCCTTCTCTCTCCTTCCATCTCCTTCTCTCTCCTTCCCTCTCCTTCCCTCTCTTTCTCTCTCCTTCCCTCTCTTTCTCTCTCCTTCCCTCTCTTTCTCTCTCTTTCTCTCTCCTTCCCTCTCCTTCCCTCTCTTTCTCTCTCCTTCTCTCTCTTTCTCTCTCCTTCCCTCTCCTTCTCTCTCCTTCTCTCTCCTTCCCTCTCCTTCTCTCTCCTTCTCTCTCCTTCTCTCTCCTTCTCTCTCCTTCTCTCTCCTTCCCTCTCCTTCTCTCTCCTTCTCTTTCCTTCTCTCTCCTTCTCTCTCCTTCCCTCTCCCTCTCTCTCCTTCTCTCTCCTTCTCTCTCCTTCTCTCTCCTTCTCTCTCCTTCTCTCTCCTTCTCTCTCCTTCTCTCTCCTTCTCTCTCCTTCTCTCTCCTTCTCTCTCCTTCTCTCTCCCTCTCTCTCCTTCTCTCTCCTTCTCTCTCCTTCTCTCTCCTTCTCTCTCCTTCTCTCTCCTTCTCTCTCCTTCTCTCTCCTTCTCTCTCCTTCCCTCTCCTTCCCTCTCCTTCTCTCTCCTTCTCTCTCCTTCTCTCACCTTCTCTCTCCTTCTCTCTCTTTCTCTCTCCTTCCCTCTCCTTCTCTCTCCTTCCCTCTCCTACGCTCACATTGCGCCACATCTGTAGCTCATGGCAGCAGTGACGTCACAGCATTATGAGTCGAAATGCCGCACAACAGATAGCTTTAGAGCGTCAACATTTCACGATGATTAGCAATAATGCTGACATTTAAGCTTAGCCCTGACAAGCTGTGGATATGCTGTCGTCATATTCGCGAAATGAAGGGCGGTGGCTTGTGCTTTTAGAAAGGAACTAATTCCTTTTTTACGGCTCTTAAAGTCATGTGGTTTTGGCTTGCGGTCTTGGCTTCTGTTGGTGACCGTCGTTTTTTTTTTTTTTTTTTTTTGATGAGGTATTTATTTATCGTTTTATTTGTCGTATTATCTTTAGGATATATAGTTTGAACATTTTTTCGGAATTGGTCTTACTTTGTTTTTTCTTTTTTTTTGGGGGGGGGGGAGGAGGAGAGGAGGGAGAGTTGCAATGGATTTTTTTTCAGCTGTTTCCTCTTTGTTTTTTTGTTGTTTTTTTCTGTCTTCTATTTTTGTTTGTTTGTTTGCTAATGTCACGTCCTTTTGTATATCGAAGGATTCTTTCTCTTGTTGGAGGATCGACCTGGGTTCGCGCCCGCGTTCTCCTCTTTTTGGGAAAGTATTCTGCTGTTCTTTCTCTCGGAATGGCATGGGTTCTCGACTCCTCTCTTTCTCTCTCTCTCTCTCTCTCTCTCTCTCTCTATCTATCTATCTATCTATCTATCTATCTATCTCTCGCTTTCTTTCTCTCTCTCTCTCTATCTATCTATCCATCTCTCTTTCTCTTTCTCTTTCTCTTTCTTTCTCTCTCTCTCTCTCTCTCTCTCTATCTATCTATCTATCTATCGCTCTCTTTCTCTCTCTCTCTCTATCTGTCTTTCTCTCTCTCTTTCTCTCTTTCTCTCTCTGTGTCTTTCTCTTTCTCTCTCTCTCTCTCTCTCTTTCTCTCTCTCTCTCTCCTCCCTCCCCCTCCCTCCCTCCCTCCCTCCCTCTTCTTTTACCTTATTCTCCGCTGCCGTTATTACTATCATTCTACCCCCTCCATTCTCGCGTCCTCCATCACCATCACCTTTTCACCATCATCACCACACACTCTCACCATCACTCTCCTGCGCATCGCCTCTTCACCCACTCCTGCACCATCTCACCATCGCCTCGAGAGCCAAGGCAGCGGATGAGAGCGCCGGCCTGTAGTTGTGGCAGAACGTTTGTGTCGGTCATAAAACGTTTACAGTGAGGAGGGGGACGCCAAGTGTCTCACATTCTTATTATTGGCGGAGGAGGGGGGGGAAGGGGAAGGGAGGGGAAGGGGGAGGGAGGAGGAGGGGAAGGGGGGGAGGGAGGGGAAGGGGGGGGGTAAGAGGAGGAAAAGGGTGGGTAGGATGGAAGGAGGGAGGGGAAGGGGAAGGGGGAAGGAGGGGAGGAGGGGAAGATGGAACGAGAGAAGGAAGAGAGTGGATAGGATGGAAGGAGAGAGGGGGAGGAGGTGGGGGAGGGGTCGCACGTGGATAAGGAAGGATTGAAGGGGAGGATGAGAGAGGAGGAGGGGACACGTGGATAAGGAAGGATTGAAGGGGAGGAGGAAGGATGAGAGAGGAGAGAGGGGGAGGTAGGGGGCGCACATGGATAAGGAAGGATTAAAGGGGAGGAGGAAGAGAGAGGATAGGATGGAAGGAGAGAGAGAGAGGAGGTGGGAGTGGACACGTGGATAAGGAAGGATTGAAGGGGAGGAGGAGGGATAGGAGAGGAGAGAGTGTAGGGATGTATTTAAAGGAAGGACACGTAGAGAGGGAAGAAGCATTATCCTGAGAAGGAAAAAGATAAGAGATAAGACGAATGTTGGAGAGCGTAGGGAGGGAGGGATTAGGAGGAAGAGAGGTAAGAGAAAGTAGGAGAAATTCAGCCATATATTGGGGACGTAAGGATATCTAGAGAGGAACCGAATCCATGCTGACAAACGTATAAAAGATATGAAAGAGAACGCATACCTTCACGAGAGAGATATATCTAACCGGCTTCGAATATATTTCCATACGATGATACAAATCCGAAAGCGGTTAAATACATTTCTGGCAAGGGGGAGGATTATTCATTTCTTATTCGCACCTTCCCTACACGCAGGGAGGGAGAGGACACGCGTCACACGTTCTGGGATCCCCGAGCCTGCAGCAGGACTTGTCAAAGGCTCCGAGCAGGATTTCCCCGCCGGGCTATCTCCTCCGGCAGGAGCGCACGGGCAGATTACACGACAAACCCCCTGCTCGACTTTCCTTAAAGATGATGTTTTCTGCTTTTAACTTCTTTTTTCTTTCTTTCTTTTTCTCTCTTTCTCTCTCTTTTTTATATTTCTTCTCTTTTTTGTTCTGCTTTCCTTTTCTTTCTCTCTTTTTTTTCTTCTTTTTTGTTCTCTTTTTTTTCTCTCATTCTCTTTTTTGTCTTTCTTCTTTTTTCTTCCTTTTTTTTTCTTTCTTTCTCTTTTTTTTTTTCTTTCTTCTTTTTTGTTCTCTTTTTTTTTCTTTCTCTCTCTTTTTTTGTCTTTCTTCTTTTTTGTTCTCTTTTTTTCTTTCTTTCTTTCTCTCTTCTTTATCTTTCTCCTTTTTCGTTCTGTGGTTCCGTTTCGGGCTGGTATTGGTATTTTGGCGATAGGATTGGTATAGGTTGATAAGGGTATGTGATTCTATTTCTGGGTTTGGGTTTAGATGTGTTTGTTTACCGTCAACTGAAATGCATCTGTTGCGGTTTAGGTCGTCAACAAGGCGTCCGTATGAGAACGAAACAACCATATTTTCTCTAAACCGATCGCTTACCTATATTATATTCTTAATATCCACACACCATTCCTTCCTAATACGAATGAAAACGACACGGGGCGAATGGACCAGAAACTAATTGCAATCAGTGGGAAGAAATTACTGCTCCTCTCATTAAACAATTAACA
>NC_091552.1:4680730-4688230 GCF_042767895.1 Penaeus vannamei
TTCCTTTATTTAATTCCCAGTTCCTTTCATTATATGTCAACCATTTTAACGAATATTTTAATTTGGATATCTATTTATTCAGCTATCAAAATTGTTTCTTTTTATTTATCTATTCAGTTTCACGGTTTGTTTCGGTCTAATCACCTATTTATCTATTTCTGTATTCAATTATTCGCGATTCTGTTGCTTATTTTTATTCATCCATATTTGATTGACTTCCAAAACCCCTTTTTCTTCTTATAATAATAATTCATCTTAAAAAGAAAAATAATTGCTGAGCAAAGTCACAGAAATCCTTAATGATTCACCTTACTCGTTCTGAACACTTATTACAAACTGTTATTATTTCCTTTCACGTTTTTTTTTATTATTTCTTTAGAATATCTTACAATGGAGCATGATAAACGGATAACAGGTTGGAAACACGTTATGAAGAGACACAGCTGATTGGAGGAGAAAATTAGACACAGCTGATGTTCGTAACAATAGAGACCTTTATGTTTTTTCGTTGTTTTTCTTTCCTTTTTTCATTTTTTATATTGCATTTGTCTTTTATATCTGGTTGTTTGTGTGTTCTTTGTTCTCCTTTTTGTGTTTTTTTATTATTTATTTGACATTGCATTTTCCTTCTTTATTTGTTTGTTTTTATTTTTTATTTACATTCTTATTTTATAAATCTACATCACATCTCTTTATCAATATCATCTAGTCTTTTCGTATATTTTCCATCTCCACTTTTTATCAAATTTTAATTCACTCTACATTACCCTTCTTTTCCAATCATCCTTCTTGTTTCCTAAATTCTTCACCAGACCCGTGCATAGCAAGTCGACCGAGAATTGCAGAATTTCCCACGACGTTTGCAAGGAAAGGGAAATGACGCTTACAGATGGTCGAGGAGGCGGTAGTCGATATGTTGTATAGGTTGTATGTGTTGCTGTTAGAGTGAGAGATAGGGAGAGAGAGATAGGGAGAGAGAGAGAGGGGAGAGAGAGAGGGAGAGGGAGAGAGGGAGAGGGAGAGAGGGAGAGGGAGAGAGGGAGAGGGAGAGAGGGAGAGGGAGAGAGAGAGAGAGAGAGAGAGAGAGAGGGAGGGAGGGAGGGAGAGAGAGAGAGAGAGAGAGAGAGAGAGACAGACAGACAGACAGACAGACAGACAGACAGACAGACAGACAGACAGACAGACAGACAGACAGACAGACAGACAGACAGACAGACAGACAGACTGACTGATTGACTGACTGACAGGCAGACTGACTGACTGACTGACTGACAGGCAGACTGACTGACTGACTGACTGACAGGCAGACTGACTGACTGACTGACTGACAGGCAGACTGACTGACTGACTGACAGGCAGACTGACTGACTGACAGGCAGACTGACTGACTGACAGGCAGACTGACAGGCAAGGCTGACTGACTGACTGACAGGCAGACTGACTGACTGACTGACAGGCAGACTGACTGACTGACTGACAGGCAGACTGACTGACTGACTGACAGGCAGACTGACTGATAGACTGATAGACTGACTGACTGACTGACTGACTGACTGACTGACTGACTGACTGACTGACTGACTGACTGACTGACTGACTGACTGACTGACTGACTGACTGACTGACTGACAGACAGACTGACTGACTGACTGACTGACTGACTGACAGACAGACTGACAGACAGAGGCAGACAAACAGACAGAAAAACACAGAAAACAGACAGAAAAACACAGAAAACAGACAGAAAAACACAGAAAACAGACAGAAAAACACAGAAAACAGACAGAAAAACACAGAAAACAGACAGAAAAACACAGAAAAACACAGAAAAACACAGAAAAACAGACATAAAAACACAGAAAACAGACAGAAAACAGACAGAAAAACACAGAAAACAGACAGAAAAACACAGAAAACAGACAGAAAAACACAGAAAACAGACAGAAAAACACAGAAAACAGACAGAAAAACACAGAAAACAGACAGAAAAACACAGAAAACAGACAGAAAAACACAGAAAACAGACAGAAAACAGACAGAAAAACACAGAAAACAGACAGAAAAACACAGAAAACAGACAGAAAAACACAGAAAACAGACAGAAAAACAGACGAAAAAACAGACAGACAGACAGACCTATAACCAGGAACAGACAGACAGACAAAGGCTTTTTAGAAAAACCGAAAAAAAATCTCGAGTGCCTTGAACACCCCCTTCATCACAAATTCAACGATCAACGTCACCTAACATGACCCAGGCTCGCATCTGGTAAGGCTCATTATGACCAAGAGAGAGAGAGAGAGAGAGAGAGAGAGAGAGAGAGAGAGAGAGTGAGAGAGAGAGAGAGAGAGAGAGAGAGAGAGAGAGAGAGAGAGAGAGAGAGAGAGAGAGTGAGTGAGTGAGAAAGAGAAAGAGAAAGAGAGAGAGAGAGAGAGAGAGAGGGAGAGAGAGAGAGAGAGAGAGAGAGAGAGAGAGAGAGAGAGAGAGAGAGAGAGAGAGAGAGAGAGAGAGAGAGAGAGAGAGAGAGAGAGAGAGAGAGAGAGAGAGAGAGAGAGAGAGAGAGAGAGAGAGAGAGAGAGAGAGAGAGAGAGAGTGAGTGAGAAAGAGAGAGAGAAAGAAAGAGAGAGAGAGAAAGAAAGAGAAAGAGAGATAGAAAGTGAGAGAGAGAGAAAGAAACAGAGACAGACAAACCCCTAAACAGACAGATATAGCAAGAGTGAAAGAAACACAAACAACCACAAAAAGACAAAAACCCCGAACCAAGAGAAAAAAACAAAGTGACAACGCAACCCAAACGTAAACAAAACAGACGTAAACTTAACAACAGACCGACGTTAAATGACCCAATACAACATGCCCATCAAGCCCCGTAACGTAAGGGCAATGCGCACGAGCCTAATTCTCGCCAGGCGTTAATTACAAATGATAATTAGAAAGCTAATGAACTCTTTCGCCGCAGCTAAATAAGGCTATTCCGCGAAAATTATGCGCAATGTCTACCTTTCCTGGGTCGTGAATGGCGACCGTGAACGCGAAATTGAAAGCAGGGAAATATCACCCTTATTGACCTCCATCTTCAAGTGGTCGTAGGACTCTCTTCCGTATCTGTTGTAATATCTGTCTTTAAGAGCGTAATTTCCATGACCAGGACCCTCGTAGGTAGCATGAATGAGTCATTTATGTATCAATGGCTAGTATCTTGAAATCCATCTACCTTGAGACATATATATATATATATATGTGCGTGTGTGTGTGTGTGTGTAGATAGATAGATAGATAGATGGATAGATAAATAGATAAATAAATAAATATATAAATATAGATAGATAGATAGATAGATAGATAGATAGATAGATAGATAGATAGATAGATAGATAGATAGATAGATAGATAGATAGATAGATAGATAGATAAATATATATATATATATATATATAAATATATATATATATATATATATATATATATATATTCTTATATATATATACATATATATATATGTATATATATATATATATATATACATATATATAAGATATATATATATATATATATATATATGTATATATATATATATGTATATATATATATATGTATATATATGTATATATATATATATATATATATATATATATATATATATATATATATATATATATATGTATACTATACACACAAATACACACACGCATATATATATATGTGTGTGTGTTTGTATGTAAAACGTAAGATCCATCAACATTTATTTTGATATCAATATTAATATAAACATACTATTTATATAAATGTCTGTGTCAACATCCGCATACACATCTCTATTGATATCCATCTGAATACCAATCCAAATATCTTAATTAATATCTAAGAAAGGAAGAAAAGAGGGGGATTAGGAAGAAAAAAGAAGGAATAGGAAGAAAAGAGAGGGAATAGGAAGAAAAGAGGGAATAGGAAGAAAAGAGAAGGATTATGAAGAAAAGAGAGGGAATAGGAAGAAAAGAGAGGGAATAGGAGGAAAAGAGAGGGAATAGGAAGAAAAGAGGGAATAGGAAGAAAAGAGGGAATAGGAAGAAAAGGAAAAAATAATATGAAAGGAAAAAGACGCAGTCAGGAAAAAGAAAGAGAGACAAGTAGAAATGTTGATAACGAGGTCTGAAAGTGAGAAGCTCGATGTTTCTTGGAATTAAAAAAAGATAAAGAATAATAAGAAATAATTTGTTTACAAAGATACTTGTAACTTTCTGATATTGATATCATATATTTTTTTCTATATTTCTCACTTAAATTGTATTAAATCTATATTTCTCGCTTCAATTGTATTAAATCTATATTCATCATTTAAATTGTATTAAATCTATATTTCTCACTTAAATTGTATTAAATCTATATTTCTCGCTTAAATTGTATTAAATCTATATTTCTCGCTTAGATTGTATTAAATCCATATTTCTAACTTAAATTGTATTAATCTATATTTCTCACTTAAATTGTATTAAATCTATATTCATCATTTAAATTGTATTAAATCTATATTTATCACTTAAATTGTATTAAATCTATATTTCTCACTTAAATTGTATTAAATCTATATTTATCACTTAAATTGTATTAAATCTATATTTCTCACTTAAATTGTATTAAATCTATATTTCTCACTTAAATTGTATTAAATCTATATTCATCATTTAAATTGTATTAAATCTTTATTTCTCACTTAAATTGTATTGAATATATATTTATCACTTAAATTGTATTAAATCTATATTTCTCACTTAAAATGTATTAATCTATATTTCTCACTCAAATTGTATTAATATTGAAATACTAAATAGCATATAACTAAGAATCGTGACATGTCAGCTCTATCAGTTTCTCATTTCACTTTCATAGACATGAAAACGAACCTGAATTTAAGTGAATGATTTCAATAGATTGTAAGTAGAACATGAATACGAACCTGAATCTAAGTGAATGATATCGATAGATTGTAAGTAGACATTGTAAGTAGAAGTCTCACGGTTCGAGAGGATACAGTGAAGCAAAAATGGAACGGCTTTAGAACCAGTGCCTTTGTTAAACGATGCAAGAAATGAGTCTTCTAATCAGGTGCTTTCTCGCTACAGCACCTGTTACTCGCGGACTTAAAATTATCGGTTAATTTTGTTCTCTTTCTTTCTGTCTGTTTTTTTGTTTTTGATTTTTTTACTTGGTGTTATTATGTGTATTTATTCTGTCTTGTATTAATTGGTTATTTTTTTCTTTCTCTTTTTCTGTCTATCTATTTTTGGTTTTATTTTTTTACTTGGTGTTATTTTGTGTATTTATTTTCTGTCTTGTTTATTGTTTTGTGTTAATTTTTCTCTTTTTATATTCTTTGTCTAACTTTTTTTCTTATCATAATTATTTAGTTATCTTGTCTATTGATTTTCTGTCATTTTTTCTTATTTCTCTTTTTTGTCTTCTTATTCTTCGTCTCAATATGTTTTTTTTTCTTATTTTACTGATGCAGTTACCTTCTTTGTCAATCTATATTTATATTTTTGTCTTGTTATTTTACTGATTTAGTTACCTTGCGTCTCTTTATCAATTATTACTTCGTTTTTCAAAGTTTATAAGAATATATTCTCTATGACTCCTACTATCTTTCGCTTGACCTCATATGACCTTCCAAATGACCCGTTCCTAGCTTCCCGAGGTCACACCGCGTTTCCTCCAGGTTCCTACAAATTGTCTGTTCCTTCAGTTCCTGGTTTACTTTCCTTGCGTCGCCGTGCTTGTTACACAACTGTAGTCTAATCATCGTGTTTTTACACATAGAGAACATCATTTAATTGTAGTCTAATCACCGTGCTTTTACACATACAGAGCATCATCTAAGTGTAGTTTAATCACCGTGCTTTTTTACACATAGAGAACATCATTTAAGTATAGTCTAATCGCCGTGCTTTTACACATACAGAGCATAATTTAAGTGTAGTCTAATCACCGTGTTTTTACACATACAGAGCACAATTTAAGTGCAGTCTAATCGCCGTGCTTTTACACATACAGAACACAATTTAAGTATAGTCTGCTCGTATCGCAGTGTTTTAGCAGCCTCCCCCATGTCAAACCCAGACAGTGAAGTCCCTCCAACCTCGTTCTGGGAGGAGTGGCAAGCGTCGAGGATGAGCCTCCCCGAGTACGACAGCAGGGAAACCTTTCTCCACTCTCTCCTCTCTCAGATCGACGCGAGTTCCCGGCACGTCGAGGAGGCCCTGGCGGCGAATGACGTCGAAGAAGCCAGGACGGAGAACGACCTGTCACACCTCACAGTGACGTTGTTGGATTGTTTGGACGACTGGTCTGACGTCACTGCCCGGACGTCGACGGGGACCTCTTTCGCTCTCGTTAACAGAACTTGCGAATAAGGGCCTAAATCTTACGCTTTTGTATCGGACGCTCGCATTTGTCGGTTAATGTAACAATTAAAGGTATAAAAAGAACACATATTCATTTTCTGGATCCTTTCTCGGCACTCTTCTTCAAAACGTGCAAAATATTCTAAAGACGACGAACTCTCTAACCGTACGAAACTATTTTTATGTACATTGAATAAGATAAAAGAGCAAAAAACTCTCCTATTTATATCATCTCTGTTTATCTAAAATGTATTATCTATTATCATAACTAGCGAGTACTTGCTAATGATTGCACAGATCAAAACATAAGCCCGTCCAGAGTTAAAGACAAAGTTGTTGTATCGAGCCTGCTGGAGAATTGATCAAAATACAAACATTTAGTCCTGTGTAGACAACCGTTCGTACAGTAAGAGGAAGTCGATTGTGTCTAATACAATTAATGCACTTCCGTATACAGAAAAAATTCACTTACTGTACGCGTGTATATATGTACGTACAAAGTCCTTTTATGCTTCCATATCAAGACATCTGTATGTGCTTCATGTGTCCATATGAATATAGAAACCCAAGTCCATTTGTAGCAGCAATAAAAGCACAAATAAAACATTATATTGGCTACAGCGACAGACATAGCATGTAGTATAAAAACCCGAAGACGATCCCATGTCCCAGTGGTGCATTTAGGACATGTAAACAGAGAAAAAAAATAAACCGCAGTATAAAGCTCTTAGATGATAATTATGAAGAAAGATTACAATAATAATTATAATGATAATAATAATGAATATAATGATAATAATAATGAATATAATGATAATAATAATGAATATAATGATAATAATAATGAATATAATGATAATAATAATGAATATAATAATAATAATGAATATAATGATAATAATAATGAATATAATGATAATAATAATGAATATAATAATAATAATGAATATAATGATAATAATAATGAATATAATGATAATAATAATGAATATAATAATAATAATGAATATAATGATAATAATAATGAATATAATGATAATAATAATGAATATAATGATAAAAATGACAATAATAATAATTATTAAGCCAATTTATAATGAAA